>NC_084617.1:50131388-50158888 GCF_033978795.1 Nerophis ophidion | reverse complement strand
TCACACCTAGCACTACACTGTTTGAGCTGTTTTGCTATATAGATATCCTCGTATGTACTGGTTTATTACTACTGTTTTGTTTTTCATTGCAGTTATCTCATATGTTTGGAGTTTTATCACAGTTTATCTTTAATAAATAATACAGTATTTGTTAACTTATTCAGGAGCAGTGCGTGAATTCTCTGGCTTGTGTGATAAACATTGGGAAGTTCACATTTACTCGTTCGTAAATCCAGTCAATAAACAAACTACAGGCTCTCACAGCTCAGAAAATGCACCAATTATTAGTCAGAACACCTTGTAAGACCACCAGCTGATTTCATTTGCAATATAAATGAAATCTTTAAGATGAAGCACTCCTAATGAACAACATAATCATGCAAACCTCCTGTATTCATATAACACACAGATCAATTTGGAGCACCTTTGTCTGTGCAAGAACAATAAGATCTGTGTTTACATGGCACATTGGAGCGCTTTACTGTGAAAATCAGACAGCGATGTCATCACACTGTTTTTTTTTAAATTAATTGTATTCACATTACCCCTTTGATAATTGGCACACCCCACTTTGGAACCTATATCAAGTGTAAAAACAACACTGTAAATTAGTTTTGAGACGTAGATAACAATGCAACCACTAGAGGGCAACCAAGTTCTTGTATTGGTTTGGAGCTCTGTATTGAATTCCTTATGCCTAATCATGCTCTGAACTATGAAGAATGATGTGAGAAAAAGTACTTGTTTAGTAATAAATGACTAATACAAAATGTTTAGGAAGTAAACATGAAGGTATTAGTTTGATTAAAAAAAAAAAGTATGATAACTTGACCATTACTTATAAAAAAGGAAGACACGATGGAAATCAGCCTTTTTTTTTGCAGCATTAACAGCTTCTGAGAAGAAAAAGTGTGTTTGCAGGATTTTTTGTTCTTTCTTTCAGATCAGCATCTGTAAGGTCATTGATGCTGGACCTGAGAGCGGTGCTGTTTCTGTCAACCCTTAGGTGCTCAGGCTCTGCCACTGCAGACTCAATGATAAGATGAAGAATTAAGAATTGGGGCGAACTAACAGGTCTACTAATCCAGTGTTTCTTAACCATGAGTGGGCCCGGAGCGTGCCCTAGAGGGCCGCCAAAATATACCCGTTTCTTAGCTGTGGTCCGTATGGGCCGCAGAGGTACTCAGTTGTAATTCACTTTTCCACCACTTGTGGCAGTAATGACAGTATCAAACAGGAGATAGTAGGGCCAACCTGGTTTCAAAGTCGGTAGCAAACATGGGGCCCATAGTCACATGAGGGGCTTTTTGACCAATTATTTAGGAGATCCTCTGGCAATACTCTCTTTACTTCCATCGCGATCTACCGCTCGATCGCGGAGGGTGTGTCAGTGCATCGCCAGCCAGGCATTAAAAAAATAGACCTAAAACTGCCGATCATCAATCTTCCAAGACGTCACTTTTGTAACTTAATCGACATTCACGACACACAAGGGTCTTGTGAGATGACGCTGGCTGCTGCCATATAATTATTAAGAAAAAATGACCGACAGGAAGGCGAGAAACCCTTTTTATTTCAACAGACTCTCACGCTGGACCTGCCATCAAAACTGTAAAGACTGACTGCACAGTTCCTGTCTTTACAATAAAAGCCCTGCTTCATCCTGCATGCGCTAACAAAATAAGATTCTCAGAAAGCTGGCGTGCACAAGCTAGCAAGCTACGTAGTTTGCCGCCAATGTATTTCTTGTAAAGTGTATAAAAAGGAGTATGGAAGCTGGAAAAATAAGATGCCAAAAAACAACCACATTCATGTGGTGTTGGACAGAAAGGAGGACTTTTTTTATCCTCCATTTGAAAATGTGGATTTTATCATCACTACTGTCTGATTCCAATCAATGCAAGTCATCAGAATCAGGTAATACACCAACTTATATTCTTGTCTTCATGAGAAGAAAGGAATCTATACGTGTTAAACATGCTTGTATTATCATTAAACATCTTTAACTTGTTAACAAAAATGTATCTTTCATAAATAAATAGATATAAATTATATATATGAATGAGGTAGATCCCCTCGACTTGGTCAATTGAAAAGTAGCTTGCCTGCAGAAAAAGTGTGGCCACCCTTGCTCTAAATGGTCAAAAGCCCATCACGCGAAGACATGTTTGCTACAAACTTTAAAACCGAGTTGGCCATACTCTCTCTTTAGACAGCTCTGTATCAAACAAACAAAAAAGTATGGCGCTAAAGTCAGAGTAGTTTCTATAGCGCAAAAATTAAAACTAAAGTACTGTATTTTCTTTAGAACTAAAATGTCCTTGACTGTTTATTTAAAGAACATACATATTATTTATTATAAACTTAGTTAGAAAGTATTTATTTTAGCACTGAGTGATTGTATGTAAATATATTTTTCATCACTTGTTACAAGTCCATTCTATTGCAGTATATTTTTAATGTTTGTTGTAATTATTTATTTGCTTTTAATCAGCGAAACCTAAGCCTTGATAATGGTCTTTGTGACTAACACGTGGTTCCATCCATCCATCCATTCATCCATCCATTTTCTACCGCTTATTCAACGGGTTACTTAGTAACACGTTACTGTAACAGCGTTATTTTTGTCGGTAGCTAGTAGTCTAACGCGTTATTTTTTATATTCAGTGACTAAGTTACATGATGCCTTACTGCGTTATTTAATGTTATATTTTATATTGTATCGGCTAGAAACTGAGAAGATCTGAGTGTGTTTTATTGGAGAGCGGCGGTGTCGTCCTTCTGAATCTTCCTGTGTCACAAGGAACAGAAGAGGGGCGCTGTGTGTGTGTGGTGTGTGTGTGTGTGTGTGTGTGTGTTTGTGTGTGTGTGTGAGTGTGTGTGTGCGGGGGGGGGGCGTGTCTGTGTTTATTAACAAGACATCATTGCGTAGCCGAAGCTGAGTTTCTTAACATGGAGATATTCTCACTACTTTTCTCTTGTTGAGCACAAAGAAAAGAACATTTTAGTTAAATGTAAGTTGTGTCTTGGATCAAAGATCCCATCTACTGCCCAAAACAGCGATTAAAATCTGCTGAAACAGCTACAAAAGCAACATGCTTCGACGAAGCTAGTAGAGAGACACAGACTCCGATGCCTCTTCACCTCCACCTCAACCTCCACCTAAGGATTTTAACGGAGGGACTGCTAGCCAGGACAACATTGAAATAGCCATTGCAGCGTATGTGCTAGAAGACATGCAGGTTATTTCTACAGTGGAGTCACCCGCTTTCAGGCAGCTAATTAGCATGATAGCGGGCGTCAAACAGCAAATGGCACGAAAACATTTTCCAAATAAATGGACACAGAGGACAGTGAACACATAAAAATGGAAAGCGAGCTAAAGAAAACTCTCCAAACTCTGCCTCTGCTCATCATTCATCACTGAAGGTACACACACTCTGTCAATTATCTTATATACTCTTTCATTCTAGACTTCTTGAGTGTTTTATTATCACATAACTCTAAATGTATATACTATAAAGTTCACAAACATAAAGAGGGGTCCTAGTGGGCCAGGCCAATCTTTCCTTTCTCTAAACTAAAACTGGGGAAATGCGTAGAGTGTTCTGGACTCCAGTACAGTGTTGATCTCCTGAAGACATGATTTTATTTCACAATTCCTTGAGAGAAAAAAATGCCTGGTTATGCATGTTTATAGCAGTATGTGTGCGGTATATAGTGACATGACATATAATTATGTCATGTGTGCCTTTCTTGCGTGAAGCCAGGTTTACTGCCATGTTGTGACATGTTGTGACATGTTGTTATTATGCGGTTTGTTACTTATGTATGTTATGTTCCATCCATCCATCCATTTTCTACCGCTTATTCCCTTTTGGGGTTGCGGGGGGCTATCTCAGCTACAATCGGGCGGAAGGCGGTGTACACCCTGGACAAGTCGCCACCTCATCACAGGTCTGTTATGTTGCAGTTATTTAAAATAATTTTGTTAATTTGCTCTGGCCCAAAATAAATTGGCCCTCTGAAACATATCTTTGTCTTTGTGTGTTGTATGTAGACCACATTGCTTAGCAGAGTTCAGTGCTGCAAATGCATGTCAAGTTGATCAACAGATTGTATTATTCTCCAGTGCAATAACAGTACTGAAATGAAGGTTGAAAAGGCATTAATGGGAGACTTTTTTTTTTTTTTTTAAAGAAGTAACAAAATAGTTACTTTTCAGAGTAACAAATTACTTTTTGGTGTAGGTAAATTAGTTACTTTTAAAATAAAGTAACTAGTAACTGTAACTAGTTACTGGTTTTCAGTAACTAACCCAACCCTGATCAAGAGTAAGATGACTAATTCAGTGTGAATATTTGAGTGAGTCCCGTCCCCACTGTAGTGGAAAAGTTGGACCTCCAGGTCAAAAAGGTTAAGAACTCCTGTACTAATCAGGTAAGTCTAAATGTGCAAACTCAAATGTACGTCTATTTGGATTACAATTAAGCCTTTAATTGTCGTTGTGTGCAGTAACACAGATTTAACCAACACACACAAAAATGCAAATACATCTAAATCTGTGTGACAATATGTACTTGCCGGTTATTGATAGAAAGCTTTTCATCAGCTTTTCTAAAGGAGATGGAAAACTCGACAGTGACTTTTTGAAAGCTTGGACTGGAAAAAAGGCCAATGAAAGATATTGATCTGCCCGTCGGATGCAAGCATCCAGGTCGGACTGATCCAGACAGCAAATCAATGCACAACTGGCGCCCTCACGTGGCTCTGCTAAATGTTTGCACTGTACGCTCACCTGGAAAAATCCTGGAGGGACCGGACCCACTGGCATGCCCTCTCCTGGGGGTAGGCTCCCAAGCACGGGGCTGGGGGCTGCCGCTGCACTCTGAAGGAAGAGAGTAACACATATCACCAATGAAACATCATACAGGAGAATAAACAATCTCCTGGTCTCTGTCCCAGTGAGTTAGGTTTTCTTTCTGCCATGTTGGACACATTTATTTGGTTTATTTGTTGATGTTTTGCAGAAGTTTGCCACATTATTGTACTACTACTGATCAATCCTAGTCAGCTATCACCTTAAGATGAAACCTAAACATGTACCCTAATTTTCGACTATAAGCCGCAAATTTTTTCCCGCGCTCAAACAATACTGCAGCTTTAAGGCACCGATACATTTAGCCTTGTCACATCAGATCAATAAAATTACAGGTCACAGTGGACCCATTAAAATGTTGCTGTTGTTAAATCAGCACTATTGTTTTGGGGGCCACATTTCCAGAAAGCTAAGGATCCATAGGGCACACTTCTTATTATTAGTTTTATTTTAAATATTCCAAAGAACCAGTGTCCTATACAGCAGCTGTTTGACCTTAGGCTAACCATTTTGTCATAATCACAGGAGCACTTTGCAAAAAACCTAGTCATAGATCATCTCTATGACATCACTCCCTGTTTTAAAGAATCTGCTGCAAAAATAAGACACTCTCACAAGTTTTTTTTAATTGAATTTGCAGGCCACCAGTCCAATAGTCCAAATGATGGGGACCTATAAGGGTACCTTGAGGAACACCACTAATATAACTAAAAAAGTTGAACAAATGACTGCTGACTGCTAAAGTAAACATGCTACAGCAACAACTTGGTTACTAAAATCAAATAACAAATAAATGTGTAACCACCAAATAAGAAAGGACTTAAAGTGGTGCCTTGAGGAACGCCTCAGTTAGGTAAATCACAATTTTAGACATCAGTATTGCTAGAAAGGTTAAAATGTCAATGCAGGGATCTGTCAGTGTGTTTACAGTGGCCCAAGTTCTTCTATACAACCGGAGCACTCCTGTGTTTTTAGGAATTTGCTGCTAAAATATTTGTCCTCCAAGTTTTAAACTGAACTTGGGGGTCTGTATGATGTCATTCCCGTACTAGTTAAGTTAAAGTTAAAGAACCAATGATTGTCACAAACACATTAGGTGTGGCAAAATTATTCTCTGCATTTGACCCATCACCCTTGATCACCCCCTGGGAGGTGAGGGGAGCAGTGGGCAGCAGCGGTGCCGTGCCCGGGAATCATTTTTGGTGATTTAACCCCCAATTCCAACCCTTAATGCTGAGTGCGAAACAGGGTGGTAGTCTTTGGTATGACTCAGCCGGGATTTGAACTCACGACCTTTGAATCTCAGGGAGGACACTCTACCCACTAGGCCACTGAGTAGGTAGTATTTTTCCCGCCTGTTGAATGGCCCTGCATTAAATCAAACACGCTGACACAATCATTCACTCATCCATTTAGAGCATTATGGACTCACCCCTGTCATGAAGAGAACACAGCAAAATGCTATCAGCCCAGCGACAAAGTCAAAGACTATACATGTAGACCCGCGCCAAGAATCCACCGCCAGGACAATGAGGGCGTTCTATGACTTTTACAGTAGGCCACTGTATGCCAAGTTCAAGGCACAATCTTCTGTTAAATTTGTGCCTGTTTAAATATTTAATTTTTCAGTATGTACACTAACGGCATATGGACTTGTGTGGGCAATAATGTACAAAATATCCCCAAAATTGATGGGTGCAGCTAGGGTTGTACGGTATACCGGTACTAGTACAGTACCGCGATACCAATGAATCAAATGCCGCACCTTTTTTTTAACAAATATGATGGCGCATCGTCGTCACGTTGTGACATTGCTGGTTTTACGAGCAAAAGAGCATGTTCGGCAGCGCACAATCACGGAGTATTTACCAGCAGACACAGTTTGTAGACAGAAAAGGGAGAATGGACGCGTTTTGGCTTAAAAACTAAAAACAAAGGTGAAGCTATAACACTGAAACACCCTCAGGAAGAGGTATTTTTAGTCATGGCTAGCTCGCTAGCGGCTAACGTTCATTCGCAATCACCCCCATGGCGACAAATAAAGTACGTTTCTTACAAGTATCATCCCTGCAGGAGGAGGAATAGCTAAACATGCTCAACATATACACACATAAACACATAGACAATAGCGAAACTAATATTACAATGTAAACAAACACCATGGGTAGATCTATACCTGACATCCACTTTAATGATACCAAATACAGGAGCGTATTATCTATATTTTTTAGGGTTACAAATGTTTTTTTGTATTTTTTTTAATTTATATTATCTTTTATTGCAATAAGAAACATATGTTTCATGTACGGTATGTTTTTTTTGTTAAAATAAAGACAATAATGCCATTTTTTGTGGTCCCCTTTATTTAGAAAAGTATTGAATAGTACCAGTACCGATACCAACATTTTGTTACCGGTACCAAAATAATGGTTCCGGGACAACCCTAGGCTTATATTTAGGTGCACTCTATAGTCCGAAAACGACAATACTGATGAGTTGAGGAACATGCTTGGTGCCTTGTGTCTGTTTTTAAGTGACTCTCCACACTATTTCTCGGATCCTTCACTCCCCCACTGAAGGCGATGTGCAACGGTGAAATTAGGCCCGATTCTCTGAAGTTTCCGCCGGCTGACTTTTTAGGTCACAGAGAAGCAAGGTTTAACCAGAGCGGAGATAAAAGCAGGCTGATGACACTCGCCGCTCTTCCCTTTGTCTTCAGTTTATGTCCACAGTGTCTATTTTGCTGATGCAAACGTATAGCTTTGGGACAACAGTGGACACAAAATTAGTCAACGTGTGTTGTGTAACACAGATCAGCCTCAAGAGCGGAACTTTGGAAGCCTCCCCCCGCTTGCCGTTGCATGTTTCTTGCACCTTGGATTACCCAGAATGCACTCCGGCAGCCTGGAGGTCTGCTGAGTTTGCCTTCACGCTCAGAGAGAGAGCAGAAGGGAGAGAGAAAGGAAAATGAGGACAAAGCAGAGATTATGTGTGAGTGTGTGGCGGTGTGCACTTTTTGTTTGTTTGTGTGTGTGTGTGTGTGTGTGTGTGTGTGTGTGTGTGTGTGTGTGTGCATGTGTGTGTGTGTTGGGGGAGTGCTAAAGGAAAAAAATATCTACCTGACCTGCTGACAAAGCAGCATTTCTCTTCAAATGAAGGTAGAAGAGAGAGAAACGAATAACAACTAAAATGAGCAAAAATGTCTGCCTGCCCCAGAGACCAGCACCGACATCTTTGAAGCAAAACCACCACGTTGTCCCATTTAGAAACGGATCCAAACATAAACACAGTAAAGTTGAAAGAAGAGTGTCAAAAGAAGAACACATATGAGAAGTAAGAAGATTATGTTGGTGACGAGAGATTGGATTAATATTCACGGAAGGTGATTGTTGCAGCAAATGACACAAAATGGATTGCACTGTTGACTCACTAGAAACGCGACATCAGCTACGGCAGTGGTTCTCAAATGGGGGTACCCGTACCCCTGGGGGTACTTGAAGGTATGCCAAGGGGTACGTGAGATTTTTTTTAAATATTCTAATAATAGCAACAATTCAAAAATCCTTTATAAATGTATTTATTGAATAATACTTCAACAAAATATGAATGTAAGTTCATAAACTGTGAAAAGAAATGCCACGACGTTGTCAGTGTTGACAGCTAGATTTTTTGTGGACATGTTCCATAAATATTGATGTTAAAGATTTTATTTTTTGTGAATAAATGTTTAGAATTAAGTTCATGAATCCAGATGGATCTCTATTACAATCCCCAAAGAGGTCACTTTAAGTTAATGATTACTTCTATGTGTAAAAATCTTTGTGATTCCAAGATGGCGGCGCCCGGACGGGCTGCAACATCGCGGAGCTCTTGCTAAAGATGGAACATTTGGCAGAAATACTGGACAATTCTGCAAACTTCATGGCTGGCTCACATCGTGGTCACTCCGTGATCACGTACGACCGCCAGACACTTCTGGATGTGGACATATCGGGCCGTTTTGGACTGATAGATGCGTGCTTGCTAGACCTGCTAACTAGCACGGGAATAGTTCGGCGGCTACATCCAGCGGCCTGTGAAGCAGCGGAGTATAGTAGCAGCGGGGGCCGTCTACGGAGCAGACGCCAGCGGTGTGATCGGAAACGCGGATGTCGAGCGGGGCTAAAAACAAAGCAGAAGGCTAATCCCCACAGAACACCACTTCCCTCCATCCTGAAGCCGGATTTAAATGGAAGATGCGAGACTACTGGTCTGGGTAAGGAGTCAGTTGAATTAGAACAAGTTTTTTCTGCTTTGATTGTTTCAGAGTTGGACATGTGTTTTACCGAGGTGGCAAACTATGATGCGTGCAGTTTATCAAAGCAACAAACAAACAATCGGAACATGCGTTCTACTGAGTTGGCTAACCATGATGCGTGCAGTTTATCAAAGCAACAATCAAACAATCGGAAAATTCCCGTCGTATCAATTCCTAGATATGGTCGTAATTATACTAAATGCACTGGGCATAATAAACACAACATTATTAATATTGCTACTACGGATAATTTTATCAAAAATTCCCTAAAAGAGCCCACTGCCTATAATATAGGTTTTTTAAACATGAGATCATTGTCTCCCAAAACGTTGTTAGTTAATGATATCATCAGAGGCAACAATCTTAACGTCATCGGTCTCAGCGAAACATCGCTTAAACCAAACGACTTTTTTGCGCTAAATGAGGCATGTCCTCCTAACTTTACACATGCGCATATTGCCCGTCCTCTTAAAAGGGGTGGGGGGGGGGGGGGTTGGGGGGGTCGCACTAATATACAACGCAAACTTTAACCTTAGTCCTAACATAAATAATAAATATAAATCGTTTGAGGTGCTTACTATGAGGTCTGTCACACCGCTGCCTCTACAGCTGGCTGTTATCTACCGCCCCCCAGGGCCCTATTCGGACTTTATCAATGAATTCTCAGGGTTCGTTGCTGATCTAGTGACACACGCCGGACTTTAATATCCATATGAATACCCCATCGGACCCACCGTGCATAGCGCTCCAGACTATAATTGATAGCTGTGGTCTCACACAAATAATAAATGAACCCACGCATCGCAGCGGTAATACGATAGACCTAGTGCTTGTCAGGGGTATCACCGTTTCCAAAGTCACGATACTCCCGTATACTAAAGTATTGTCCGATCATTACCCTATAAAATTCGAGGTTCAGACGCATGTTCGTCAAACTAATAATAATAATAACTGCTATAGCAGCCGCAAAATTAATACGGCCACAACGACAACTCTTGCTGACCTACTGCCCTCGGTAATGGCACCATTCCCAAAATATGTGGGCTCTATTGATAACCTCACTAACAACTTTAACGACGCCCTGCGCGAAACCATTGATAACATAGCACCGCTAAAGTTAAAAAAGGCTCCAAAAAAGCGTACCCCGTGGTTTACAGAAGAAACTAGAGCTCAGAAATTATTATGTAGAAAGCTGGAACGCAAATGGCGCACGACTAAACTTGAGGTGCACCATCAAGCATGGAGTGATGGTTTAATAACTTATAAACGCATGCTTACCTTAGCTAAAGCTAAATATTACTCAAATCTCATCCACCGTAATAAAAACGATCCTAAATTTTTGTTTAGTACGGTAGCATCGCTAACCCAACAAGGGACCCCTTCCATTAGCTCCACCCACTCAGCTGATGACTTTATGCAATTCTTTAGTAAGAAAATTGAAGTCATTAGAAAGGAGATTAAAGACAATGCGTCCCAGCTACAACGGGGTTCTATTAACACTGATACGATTGTATATACGGCGGATACTGCCCTCCAAAATAGTTTCTCTCGTTTTGAGGAAATAACATTAGAGGAATTGTAACAACGTGTAAATGGAATAAAACAAACAACATGTTTACTTGACCCTCTTCCTGGGAAATTGATCAAGGAGCTCTTTGTATTATTAGGTCCATCAGTGCTAAATATTATAAACTTATCACTTTCCTCGGGCACTGTTCCCCTAGCATTCAAAAAAGCGGTTATTCATCCTCTTCTTAAAAGACCTAACCTCGATCCTGACCTCATGGTAAACTACCGACCGGTGTCTCACCTTCCCTTTGTTTAAAAAATCCTCGAAAAAATTGTTGCAGAGCAGTTAAATGAACACTTAGCGTCTAACAATCTATGTGAAACCTTTCAATCCGGTTTCAGGGCAAATCACTCCACGGAGACAGCCCTCGCAAAAATGACTAATGATCTATTGCTAATGATGGATTCTGATGCGTCATCTATGTTGCTGCTCCCCGATCTTAGCGCTGTTTTCGATACTGTCGATCATAATATTTTATTAGAACGTATCAAAACACGAATTGGTATGTCAGACTTAGCCCTGTCTTGGTTTAACTCTTATCTTACTGATAGGATGCAGTGTGTCTCCCATAACAATGTGACCTCGGACTACGTTAAGGTAACGTGTGGAGTTCCCAAGGGTTCGGTCCTTGGCCCTGCACTCTTCAGCATCTACATGCTGCCGCTAGGTGACATCATACGCAAATACGGTGTTAGCTTTCACTGTTATGCTGATGACACCCAACTCTACATGCCCCTAAAGCTGACCAACACGCCGGATTGTAGTCAGCTGGAGGCGTGTCTTAATGAAATTAAACAATGGATGTCCGCTAACTTTTTGCAACTCAACGCCAAAAAAACGGAAATGCTGATTATCGGTCCTGCTAGACACCGACCTCTATTTAATAATACAACTCTAACATTTGACAACCAAACAATTAAACAAGGCGACACGGTAAAGAATCTGGGTATTATCTTCGACCCAACTCTTTCCTTTGAGGCACACATTAAAAGCGTTACTAAAACGGCCTTCTTTCATTTCCGTAATATCGCTAAAATTCGCTCCATTCTGTACACTAAAGATGCTGAGATCATTATCCATGCGTTTGTTACGTCTCGCCTCGACTACTGTAACGTATTATTTTCGGGTCTCCCCATGTCTAGCATTAAAAGATTACAGTTGGTACAAAATGCGGCTGCTAGACTTTTGACAAGAACAAGAAAGTTTGATCACATTACGCCTGTACTGGCTCACCTGCACTGGCTTCCTGTGCACTTAAGATGTGACTTTAAGGTTTTACTACTTACGTATAAAATACTACACGGTCTAGCTCCATCCTATCTTGCCGATTGTATTGTACCATATGTCCCGGCAAGAAATCTGCGTTCAAAGGACTCCGGCTTATTAGTGATTCCCAAAGCCCAAAAAAAGTCTGCGGGCTATAGAGCTTTTTCATTTCGGGCTCCAGTACTCTGGAATGCCCTCCCGGTAACAGTTCGAGATGCCACCACAGTAGAAGCATTTAAGTCTCACCTTAAAACTCATTTGTATACTCTAGCCTTTAAATAGACTCCCTTTTTAGACCAGTTGATCTGCCGTTTCTTTTCTTTTTCTCCTATGTCCCACTCTCCCTTGTGGAGGGGGTCCGGTCCGATCCGGTGGCCATGTACTGCTTGCCTGTGTATCGGCTGGGGACATCTATGCGCTGCTGATCCGCCTCCGCTTGGGATGGTTTCATGCTGGCTCCGCTGTGAATGGGACTCTCGCTGCTGTGTTGGATCCGTTTTGGACTGGACTCTCGCGACTGTGTTGGATCCATTATGGATTGAACTTTCACAGTATTATGTTAGACCCGCTCGACATCCATTGCTTTCCTCCTCTCCAAGGTTCTCATAGTCATCATTGTCACCGACGTCCCACTGGGTGTGAGTTTTCCTTGCCCTTCTGTGGGCCTACCGAGGATGTCGTAGTGGTTTGTGCAGCCCTTTGAGACACTAGTAATTTAGGGCTATATAAGTAAACATTGATTGATTGATTGATTGAAATCTTTATTTATAATTAAATCACTTGTTTATTTTCTCAACAAGATTTTAGTTATTATTATATCTTTTTTTTCAAATAGTTCAAGAAAGACTACTACAAATGAGCAATATTTTGCACTGTTATACAATTTAATAAATCAGAAACTGATGACATAGTGCTGTATTTTACTTCTTGATGTCTTTTTTTCAACGAAAAATGCTTTGCTCTGATTAGGGGGTACTTGAATTAAAAAAATGTTCACAGGGGGTACATCAGTGAAAAAAGGTTGAGAACCACTGAGCTATGGTACCAGCTTTCACAAACATATTTATAGGTAGGTTTTTATTGTCATTGCACAAGTACAACGCAACTTGGTTTTCAGTAGAAACCCGTTTAGGATTAGACCAACAAACAGTGTACAGGTTTAAATAACAGAGAATGCCACAAGGCCCCCCTGTAAAAGATGGGAAAAAGGTTAACACTGGGGGTGGATGAGTAAAAAAATACAATCTAGACTTGGCTCCTAAGGCCGTCCAGTCTGGAGTGGGAAAAAACCTCCATAGCAAAGCACATATACATATTACAACATACATCTCGAGACTTGAAACAGAGGGGAAGGATTGGGGGCTACGGTAGCAGGCGGCAGCTCTTCAGGCACTGCCCAGCCGTCCATCACACCTAAGGGATTCGCGTCAAAAGGCGTTGGATGGGGAGTGGGGTTTGTGTGTATGGCGTATATTTTTTGTGGATCCGTGAGTGTGTGTAAGCCTGCCGCATGTCTCGGTTCTGCAGCCTCTAGTCAGTCTAAAGTCAACAACAACAGGCGTGTGTCCATGAGAGACAAGAAGGGAGTTTGTTGTGTCTTTGCTGCACTGTCCTTCAGGAGCGTCTCAAAGCCAGGGAAACAATCCAAGTTAGAATGTTTTGTATGCGAGTGAAAATATAATTTGATTTTCACTTTAATTTGTCTATGACTGGTCCTCAAATTCATCCTGCAGGGCAGACATTCCGATGTTATCCAAATTACAAGAGTGTCCACAGTTATTCCCGCATATTCCAATCATTTGTGGCAGCTTTGGGGTACTTTGAAAACTTTCAATTTGCCGACAAACCAGAGCAACGCATACTCCAATCAGCAGATGTCCTGTTGTCATAATTCCGAATAGGTGGGTATTTTCACCTGTCCAGGGTCGCCAGGCACGCGGCACTCCTTCTCCCAAGAGTCAGTGGTGTGTCCAACAACAACCGCTCCATCACGACAAGTAGGTTCCCCCAAACCCAAGATCTTGTCAAATTTATTGAGGCCAGTTAATTAGTTCCAATGTCTAGATTTGGAGAGCAGTGCAAAAAGAGGCAACAAGAAAGTTAAGACAAGACAAGACAAAGATGCAAGCAGGATAGCATAGGGAGAGGAAAGGGGAGCATCTGCCCTCAATGAGTGCCAGTGAGATCAGAAGTCTGCAACCTGCGGCTCCCTTTTAGCTTGCCTTTGACACACTATTTCAATGAATAATAGCTATTTAATTTTAATTAATTAAATATCCATTACTATTTTGTCGATCAGAACGTATGTCAGAAACGTATGTTGACAAAGTTGGTTCATGTGTAAATAATATTATTTGATATTTTACAGTTATGTGTTAATAATTTCACACATATGTCGCTCTGGAGTATATGTCGCACCCCCGGCCAAACTAAGAAAAAAACTGCGACTTATAGTCCGAAAAATTTGGCAGTTTTAAGGCACCAACACTGCGGCGATACTTTGCTACCCTAAACATGCTTCTTTATTCTACTGATTGACTTGTTAGTCCTGTCTCTACATTACTACTGCATTTGGTAGCAGAAACAATCTTGTGCACATTTTGAAAAACACTTGGCGGGTTGATAGAAATCACTTGAGGTGAGGCTGATCCCTCCACATACTGCTTCACTGTAGAGAACGCTAAAGATTTGTTCGACATTTCAATGTAGTGCAATTACACAACAGCACACCGCTGTAAAAACTAATCAGAAAGCACAGAACACACTACACACTCCACCAATCCCATCACTGTTATGTCCCAGCAATCACTGCAATACCTAATGAGATAACACAACATGGGCACGATCTACTAAAGGTTTGTTTTGCTGCCAACACGGACAGTTTAAGTAATTTCATATATATTACATATATACATCTGTTGTGGTTGTATACACATTTAGTGAAGAGTATATATTATTCTATTCATTATATATTGTTTTTGTACAAAACCCAAACCAGAGAGGTTGGCACGTTGTGTAAATCGTAAACAACAACAGAATACAATGATTTGGAAATCCTTTACATCCTTTATATTTAATTAAATAAACTGCAAAGACAATATTTTTAACGTTCACACTGAGAAACTCATTTTTTTTTTGCAAATAACCATTAACTTAAAATTTAAAGGCAGCAACACGTTCCAAAAAAGTTGGCACAGGGAGGTTTTTACCACTGTTACATGGCCTTTCCTTTTAACAACACTCAGTAAACGTTTGGTAACTGAGGAGAGCAATTTTTGAAGATTTTCAGGTGGAATTCTTTCCCATTCTTGCCTGATGTACAGCTTAAGTTGTTCAACAGTCTGGGGTCTACACTGTCGTAATTTCGACTTAATAATGCGCCGCACATTTTCAACGGGAGACAGGTCTGGACTTCAGGCAGGCCAGACTAGTACCCACAGTCTTTTACTACGAAGCCACGCTGTTGCAACACGTGCAGAATGTGGTTTGGCATTGTCTTGCTGACATAAGCAGGAGCGTCCATGATAACATTACTTGGATAGCAACATATATTGCACCAAAACCTGTATGTACCTTTCAGCATTAATGGTCTCTTCACGGATGTCTATGCTACCCATACCTTGGGCACTAATACACCCCCCTACCATCACAGATACTGGCTTTTGAACTTTGCTCCTAAAACAGTCCTGATGGTTATTTTCCTCTTTGATCCGGAGGACACGACGTCCACAGGTTGCAGGTTCAATTCCCATTTCTGCCAACCTAGTCACTGCCGTTGTGTCCTTGGGCAAGACACTTGACCCACCTGCTCCCAGTGCCACCCACACTGGTTTGAATGTAACTTAGATATTGGGTTTCACTCTGTAAAGCGCTTTGAGTCACTAGAGAAAAAGCGCTATATAAATATAATTCACTTCACTTCACTTCACTTCACTTCACAGTTTCCAAAAACAATTTGAAATGTGGACTCGTCAGATAACAGAGCACTTTTCCACTGTTCCTCTTCTCATCTTAGACAAGCTCGGGCCCAGTGAAACGGGCAGAGTTTCTGGGTGTTGATGATAAATGGCTTTCGCTTTCGTTTTAACTTGCGCTAACAGATGTAGCCACAAACTGTAGTTACTGATAGTGATTTTCTGAAGTGTTCCTGAGCTCATGTGGTGATATCCTTTACAAACTGAGGTCGCTTTTTGATGCATTGCCGCCTGAGGGATCGGAGGTCACAGTCATTCAATGTTGCTCTTCAGCCTCGTTGCTTACGTGTAGCGATTTCTCCAGATTCTCTGAAGCTTTTCATGATATTACGGACTGCAGATGGTGAAATCCCTAAATTCCTTGCAATAGCTCATTGAGAAATGTTGTTCTTAGACTGTTCGACAATTTTCTCACGCATTTGTTCACAAAATGGTGACCCTTGCCCCGTCCTTGTTTGTGAATGACTGAGCATTTCA
Source organism: Nerophis ophidion (assembly GCF_033978795.1). NCBI lineage: Eukaryota > Metazoa > Chordata > Actinopteri > Syngnathiformes > Syngnathidae > Nerophis > Nerophis ophidion. Next base: position 50,142,425 of record NC_084617.1, on the reverse strand, counting down.
TTGAAGCAGCTTTTAGACCCAATATTGGCACCCACCTGTTCCCATTTAGCGTGTTCACCTATCGGATGTTCCAAATAAGTGTTTAATGAGCATTCCTCAACTATTTTAGTCTTTTTGCCATTTGTGCAAGCTTTTTTGAAACATTGCAGTCATTTGCAAAAAAATAACAACGTTTTCCAGTTCAAACGTGAAGTATCTTGTCTTTGCAGTCTGTTCAACTGAATATAGGTTAAAAAGGATTTGCAAATTATTGTATTCTGTTTTTATTTACCATTTACACAATGTGCCAACTTCACTGGTTTTGGACTTTGTATAACTTTGTAAATATACAGTATGTGGGTTTATTCGATGGCGGAAACAATGTTCGCTCTGTACCCTGCTCGGCACTCAGCATCAAGGGTTGGAATGGGGGGTTAAAATCACCACAAATGATTCCCGGGGGCGCACCGCTGCTGCCCACTGCTCCCCTCACCTCCCAGGGGGTGAACAAGGGGATGGATCAAATGCAGAGGACAAATTTCGCTTCATCTAGTGTGTGTGTAACAATCATTGGTACTTTAACTTTAACGTGTTTTGGTGTGGGACGTTAATGATTGATGCACACTGCTACACTGTGTCACAGGAAAACAAACTCCCTTTCAAGTTTCCAATGTAACCACCAAAAAGCTTTATTTGCCCCTCTTGTGAATGTGGCCCATAAGGTAACCTAAAAGCAATAATTTGTTGTACTCTGACTGTGATTTAATTTGATTATTTTTGAAGTTATTATGCCAAACATTAGCTCGTTAGCATGCTAATAGTTAGCCCGCTAGCATGTTAGCAGGTGTATATGGTAAATATGTCTGTGCTGTATTATTTGTTCAAATCAAAGGTTATTTGATTAGTAAATATGTCAAGATTCGTACTCTGATCTTCTCATATTATTGTTTATTGTTTCCATTGTTGTATCACTCCGTCATTCTACCTCTTATTTCCTGTTTGTTCCGTCACCATGGTCACTCATTAGTTCACCTGCTACTCACGGTCCCGCACACCTGCTAAAAATAATCACCTTCCCTTTATAAGCCTTCCTCTTTTCATTCTTCTGCCTGGGACTCTAATTTGTTCATACACAACGGTACGTCTGCTTTGCGCTTTTGCTTACATGCAATTTCTGTATTATTCTCGCGAGCCCTCACGCTGCGCAATTTTATTTATTCTTAGCTCTCATGCTAAATGTTTTTGTTTTCCCCTTTGTGTGCCTATGTGCCAGTTTAGTTTACTATTTGTTCATCCTAGCTTTCATGCTAGCGTCTTTTGTTTGCCTTTTCTTAGCTCCAGTATTTTTGTTGTCTAGCACCTTTTGTTATTCAAATAAATAGTTAAACCTTACCTTTGCTGTGTTCAATTTCGACGCATCCTCGAGGATGAATCGAACCCGGCACCACGATGCCGAACCGGCGTAACAAAACACATGTTTTATGTTCTCTATGAGAATTATCTTGTGTTGTATTGTATTTTAATACCATACTTTGTATTTTGTATCGTTCTAACATTTGGTCTGCTACGTTCGACTGGAGGGAGCAACAGTTTACCGAATTAAAACACATGCAGACTTGATAGGGCTGGCAAAGCTGATCCAATCAGCTCGTATGCGGGTAATTGCCTCTCTTAAATGAGCAAAATAGAGCAATCCATTGAGTGTCTGCCTTCCTGTACAGAATATGCAGAACACAGTAAGTATATGCTTATAATGAGAGCACCCTCAATATTAGGAGGAGGAGATGCAAATATAATCATTTAGCACTCGCAGTGTGATTCATCAAGCTCGAAACTTTTCTGCGGCCGCTGTTTTGTATCTATATTTAGCACGTTTTGAAGGTGCATGCAAACTGACTTTGCCGCAGTCAGAAGGAGGCGATCACTGCGATACGGCAGAAGATGGAGGGAGAGGATATTCTAAGCTTATACAATATTTCTGTCAGACATAAACATAACCATCTTTAAGCTGACTAATGACTTCTCTGTGAGCGCTTTGAGTGTTTAGAAAAGCGCAATATAAATCTAAGTTATATATATATATATATATATATATATATATATATATATATATATATATATATATATATATATATTCAGAAGGGTTAAAACCAATAAAAATCAGTTCCCAGTGGCTTATTTTATATTTCGAAGTTTTTTTCAAAATGTTATCCATCATGGAATATCCTGAAAAAAGGCTTTAAAGTGCCTGATTTTTGCTATCTGTAAATCCACCGTCCATTTTCCTGTGACGTCATCTAGTTCATTGTCATTTCTGTATTATTAATATTTACTTTACTAACTGCTTCTCTGCTTTCACTTTTACTATCATATTTGATGATGTTCTGTCTTGTTCTTGTTGTTCTCTCTGTCCCTCTTGTCCCCGCAATTTCCACCTCTGTCTTCCTTTAATAGTGCTTAACTTTGTTTTTTAGAAAAAAAAAACTATCAGTTGTTTTGTTTTCTGCTATGACAATAGACTGATAAGTAATGTTAGCATTGATGCATTTTGATTTACTGAATGTGTGATAAGACCATATTTTTCTTAATTTAAAAACAGCCGGACTGCAAGAGAAATGAAGTATGGAGGAGAATTACAGGCGAGGAGGAAAAAAAGGATAAAACAGGGAGAGAGACGACAGGAGCATGTTTGAGATTCTTCCCACGCAGTGTCTCTCATAGTGTTGCTCCGTCTCTAAAGCAGAATGGAAATGATTCCGCATTTTCACTCGCTCACACAGACGCGCACAGACACACAAAGAACGTGTTATACATACATACGAGCAAGGAACAAGTGTGGTAAACATAGGGGGCCTGCTCTTCTAAGATCCAAATAACAAGTGCTAAATAGCGCGTGGAAACTATACAATTGTGTGCACTATTAGTGGGTGTGCTGCGAGTGATATCCTAAAATGTTTGGCACGATTGAAAACAAGTGCAAAAACGGTACACACCACCCTTTTTAAATGATTTTTTTTGCGTGTGTCAACTGTCACCATGGAGACACTCATTTCCCTCCACATTGATGTTGTCACGCTCTCCAACGTGTAGTGTTTTGCAATGTTGTTGAACATGCAGTGTGCATATGCAGTCACTCAGTGTTTTTCAACAACTACTTTGTCATGAAATATTGTCTTGTGTGCCGTGGGAAATCACACAATTTCACTTTCCGTATTTTTCGAACAATAAGGCGCACTTGGGGCGGTATAGCTCGGTTGGTAGAGCGGCCGTGCCAGCAACTTGAGGAGTGCAGGTTTGATCCCCGCTTCCACCATCCTAGTCACTGCCGTTGTGTCCTTGGGAAAGACTCTTTACCCACCTGCTCACAGTGCCACCCACACTGGTTTAAATGTAACCCTAGATATTGGGTTTTCACTATGTAAAGCGCTTTGAGTCACTAGAAAAGAAGCGCTATATAAATATAATTAATTTCACTTCACTTAAAATCCTTTCATTTTCTCAAAAATCGACAGTGCGGCTTATAACCCGGTGCGCCAAATGTACGGAATAATTCTGGTTGGGCTTACCAACCTCAAAGCAATTTTATTTGGTACATGATGTAATGATAAGTGTGACCAGTAGATGGTAGTTACACGTTAGAGATATGTGTAGACTGCAATATGAGGCCAGTAAATACCACCAAAACTTTAACTGTTCCATTGAGAATACAGAACATTACACACAGCACTCAAAGTTGTTTTATAATGTTTTAGTGTGACTTTGAAGCCGCACCGCTTGATAGATTATCAGCCCATTACAGCTACCGTAGTCAGAGATACAAGTTTCACTATGTTGTGTGTATAAGGACTGCAAAATGGCCCCCATTGGCAGACATATTATCTGTTGTTTTGTTTCGCACTATTATGCCTACTGATGTGTATTTGGCATCTGCATAAGTCCGGAAAATTTGCGCAAATCTGCCACTGCAGTCCGTGTCGATGCTGTAGACATAAGCTTCTCCTTTTTCTCTATCTTCTTGTTATGGGACATTCATCCTCTGCTGTTGCCCTTTCTAAGACAAAGTAGCGTAAAGTTCTAACTTATATCTCGCTATGGAAGCGCTAAGAACTACCAATGTAGTGGCTTTACATGATTCACCCACGGAATTTTAGTAATTAGAGAGTTCCATCCATCCATCCATTTTCTACCGCTTATTCCGTTTGGGGTCGCGGGGGAATTGAGGGGATTAATATGATGCATTCAAGAGTCTTATGAGTGACGTGTGGATGTACGAACTTTGAGTATGTATGTATGCACTGTATTTGTGTATGTATGTGGGAGCGTAGGTAACCTATGTGTGCGCGTATGTATGTATGTATATATATATATATATATGTATGAATAATTGTGTTTATGGGAGTATATATGTGTATTTGTATGTACAACATATTAGAAAGCCCAACCCAAAACCGCAGGTGTGGCATCCAGAAAACAAGGGACCACTGGCCCCACGCAGCCAGGCCGGCCAGTTACAGGAACCCCAGAGCCCACCGTGCCGCCCGGAATGGGCAGCAGCAGCCTTAGACAGACGCACCCGGAAGAAGACAAGGCACGGGAGAAGCATGGGACAGCCAGTCACCAACTTTTATTGTTTATTATTTCCCTTTGAAGTATTATCTTGATATTATTTGTATTTTTGAAACACATGTTTGCTATAAGTGTTTTGAAAAGCAGCAACTCGCCGAGTCTAAATAAAAGAAAGAAAATGCGAGCAGAACCTAAAAGAGTTAAAGGCCGAAACCCACTACTACCGACCACGCAGTCTGATAATTTATACATCAATGATGAAATCTTAACATTGCAACACATGCCAATAAGGCCGGGTTAGTTTACTAAATTTCAAATTTAAATTTCGCGCTGAAATAGCCGGCTGAAACGTCTCGGTATGATGACGCGTGCGCGTGACGTCACGGATTGTCAAAGACATTTTGTTCCAGCATCGTTCCCAGCTATTTGCTCGTCTGTTTTCATCGCAAAATTCCACAGTATTCTGGACATCTGTGTTGCTGAATCTATTGGAATTTGTTCAATGGACAATGGAGACATCAAAGAAGAAAGCTGAAGGTGGGAAGCTTTAGCAACACAAACACAGTCAGTGTTTCATTGTTTACATTCCTGAAAGATGACAGTCAAGCTTTACTATGGAACAGAGATGTCAAGCGAACACGGTTGGATTGGACCACACACACAAAGTACAGTGTATTATGCAGCGATCATTTCGAAAGATTGTGTTTCAAAGAGGGTCCATTGCAAAGGGCAGCGATGGGCATCGCCACCACCTGTCGACTGGTGCTGAAGAAAAGTGCGGGGCCGACTTTCAGGTTGTACAGGTACGACCATATAATCTCACTAAAACACTAGTAACACAATAAGCAGTTAAGGGATTTTCCAGAATGATCATAGTAAATGTGTCTAATAACATCTGAGTCGCTCCCACTGCCCTCGTCTTTTTTTTTTTTCCTAGTCCTTTACTCTCACTTTCCTCATCCACGAGTCTTTCATCCTCGCTCAAATTAATAGGGAAATTGTCGCTTTCTCGGTCCGAATCGCTTTCGCTGCTGGTGGCCATGATTGTAAACAATGTTCAGATGTGAGAAGCTCCACAACCCGTGACGTCACGCGCACATCGTCTGCTACTTATGGTACAGGCAAGGCTTTTTTATTATCGACCAAAAGTTGCGAACTTTATCGTGGATGTTCTCTACTAAATCCTTTCAGCAAAAATATGGCAATATCGTGAAATGATCAAGTATGACACATAGAATGGACCTGCTATCCCCGTTTAAATAAGAAAATCTCATTTCAGTAGGTCTTTAAGTTTTGTACCAAAGGCAACAACCATAAATGAAGTTTTCAGCACATACACAATATTAACGTCTCGTTATAATTTGAATAAAATTGGGAAAAACACCCTACTCATAAACCGTGTGTGCATCAGCAACAAACATAGCAGAAGACACAAAAATAAATCATGAAATGCAACCTCCCCCGAGCAAAAACAATGCATATTTATCCAGGAGAGTCTTAAAAACGATTTCCTTGACCCAGCCATACACAAAGAAGTTGTCAACCTCCATGCTTTTCCAAGTTTCCAAATCTTTTGTCGTATAGGATGGCGTCTGGAGCACAATAGTTTGATATGTCTGGGAACGCGACCAACGTATAACCATTGATATCACTCGACAAATTTTAGGGTATAAAGTATAGGGATTTATTCCATTTTATAGTTAGATCTTTTTGCTCGTAACCACTATTTGCAGGAAGATTTAAGCCTCTTTTGTACTCAGATAGTTCACGCACTGCTTGCTGTACAACTGCCGTCTTGGCTTGGTTGACCAACGCCTGTTTTCACAGAAGTCACGTAACAGAAGACATGCAATTGGATGGGGATTGTTGTGAAGTGACATCGCTCAAGAGGGGGGATTGGCGTAGACCAGGCCTGGGCTATTATTTTACCTCGGGGGGCAAGATTTTGAGAAAAAAATGATATCTGTTTTTAGGAACACTAGTAAAAAAAAAAGCTCACAATTATGGCTGATTGAATGCTAAAAATGTTACGACAGACCTAAAAAACGGAATGGAATTTTATATTGTCTTACTCAATGTACATGAAAATACAGAATGTAGGATTTACAATACAACTGTGAACGATAAATCACTGAATATTGACAACATATGAACAATTTTGCCTCCAATTTTTCAAATCTTTGAGCGAAAGCAAAACTCATTGAGCATTCAGTGGCGCACATGTGAGCGATGGCAGATGTACACACTGTTATGCACTTATCTTTTTATTCGATTTTGTGTGCGGCCTAGATTTGCCGTGCGCAGGCAGAGGACGCGTGAAACGTTGCATATGAACGTCACACCCCCTCTCGATCAACATATTTTACAAACAAGTCAAACGCAACAAACATGCAACAAACATAGCGAAATATGAACGCGAAGGGTAAAAAAAACAAAACACCTACTATCTGATGCATCAGATATAACACTAAGCTTTAGAACATTATTGTAAAAATCTCCTTCCGCGTCTGTCCCTGACACCCGCAGTTCAGGCTGACACTCTTTGGAAACGCTCCCCATCCACACTGCTTGGTGCCTCGTCTGAGCTGCTGTCACATAGATTACCATAGTAACTAATTAGATTACCGTAGTAACTAATTAGATTACCATAACAACTAGTATATCATGCAAAAGCGCAGATTGAAATAGTTCGTATAATTCAAGACTTACGGTTATATGAAAACATCACTGCACATCTAAATGGCAGCTACACTTTCAATCTTAAACATCTAAAAAAATAATTTGGGATTGAAAAGCTTAACGGTCGGGTCTAATTTACCCAGGTCTGGTTTAGACCATGTGACCAATGAAGTAACGGGTGCCATTTTTAACCTGAAGTCCTCCAAGTCATCCTTGTTTGTAGTCCCTTTTGTGATCATTATCTTATAGTTGTCGTTTTTTTAGTTCCCATAGCAAACCTGTGGGTGTATGGATGTGTCCCCTAGTGGTACAGAGGCGTCACTACAAGTGAGCCATAACTCCCTTTTGACGGCTCAATCAGTTGAGATATTCCCATTCAGTTTGTGCAATTTCCCCTCAAGTGCAATGGAGGGCCAACCTGAGTAGCTAACTGATTGGGGTTAGAGTGTCCCCCCTGAGATCGGTAAATCTTTGGTATAGTCATACCAAAGACTATAAAAACGGGACCTATTACCTCTCTGCTTGGCACTCACCATCAAGGATTCGAATTGGGGGTTAAATCACCAAAATGATTCCAGAGCGCGGCCGCCGCTGCTGCTCACTGCTCCCCTCACCTCCCGGGGGGTGAACAAGGGGATGGGTCGAATGCAGAGGGTATTTTCACCACGCTTAGTGTGTGTGTGACAATCATTGGTAGTTTAACTGTTTTTTTTTTACTTTATATACTTCGTGTAGCCGAGTGGTCTTACAAAGTGCCTCCATATACTACTATTTTTTACAATGAAGATATTTTCTTTCAAATCCACAATATCTATATTGTTGGCAAAACTTACTCGAAAATACATCATGTATATTTTCTGGTCCTAATTTTCCATTACTGTACACAAATTACAGATGTAAAAAAAACAAAAAACAGGAGCTGTACAAAGTGTAGTTTGAAGGCCGCCTGCAGTATGAGAGATCTGCAACCACACCACACAGGAAGGAACTCCATCCCTCCTCCCTCTCTCTTGCTCTCTCCATCCTATAAAACGCCATTAGTCTACTTCCTGTGCAAGAGAGGCGGTAGGATGCAAAGAGGAGATGCTACAAGTTCGACACACGCACAGACAGAACGTAGAGGAAATGATTAATGGATTACAAAATATTCATACGATATATTCCCCAGTCTCCTGTGGTAACCAGACACTTTTCACAGTCTTTTTGCAAACTCGCTTCTTAGCTTTTTACTTATTTCAAGAACTGTAGTAAAGCAGTATAGTTCCCTTATCTTACGCAACACACGCCGGACGTTACCAGGCCGTCCGCCGCCTCATCATGAGCACACCCTGACCTTGCCGGGAGTCCATAGGCGCCACACAGCGATTATAAGTAAATTAGAAAAAGATTTTATCATATTTTTCCCACTTTAAATTTGAATATGATTCTAAAAAAAAAACTGTCCACTGTGGATTAAATATTTCATTGATTGAAATATGAAAAATGTGGAATGTGTGCTTATTTTGGTTGTCTATATAGTTCACAATATTTCCAACCATTTTATTTGTAAACATTAGGGGTGTCAAAAATAACAATATACCGTATTCTACGGAGTATAAGCCGCACCTGCCGAAAATGCATAATAAAGAAGGGAAAAAAACCTAGGTATAAGTCGCACTGGACTATAAGTCGCATTTTTTAGGGAAATTCACTTGATAAAACCCAACACCAAGAATAGACATTTGAAAGGCAATTTAAAATAAATAAAGAATAGTGAACAACAGGCTGAATAAGTGTACGTTATATGATGCATAAATAACCAACTGAGAAGGTGCCTGGTATGTTAACGTAACATATTATGGTAACAGTCATTCAAATAACTATAACATATAGAACATGCTATAAGTTTATCAAACAATCTGTCACTCCTAATCGCTAAATCCCATGAAATTTTAAACATCTGGTATCTTACGTGAATGAGCTCAATAATATTATTCGATATTTTATGGTAATGTGTTAATAATTTCACACATAAGTCACTCCTGAGTATAAGTCGCACCGCCGGCCAAACTATGACAAAAACTGCGACTTATAGTCCGAAAAATACGGTGCATTGGTGACACAAACAAATGATCACATTAATCATGTACAGTACAGGCCAAACGTTTGGGCACTCCTTCTTATTCACAACACAGCTGATGGTGCCAACCCCATTGATAAAGAAAGAAATTCCACTAATCAACCTTGAGAAGGCCTACCTGTGAAGTGAAAACCATTTCAGGTGACCACCTCTTGAAGCTCATCGAGAGAATGCCAAGAGTGTGCGAAGCAGTAATCAGAGCAAAGGGTGGCTATTTTGAAGAAACTAGAATATAAAACATGTTTTCAGTTATTACAGCTTTTTTTGTACACAACGCCACATGTGTTCATTCATAGTTTTGATGCCCTCAGTGACAATCTACAATGTAAATAGTCATGAAAATAAAGAAACAGCATTGAGTGAGAAGATGTGTCCAAACTTTTGGCCTGTACACTATGTATGCAGATTAATCACGCAATGTATTTTAGTCAGTAATCAGGTCAACGCATACGTCGGTGCAAAGATAAGTGAGGAGACTACGACTGGTGTGCTCACTGGTAAATTTCACTTCAATATACGCCCTAACTGCACTTTAGATAAAACTGTTACCAAGTTGTGAGCAAACACATGAAGTACAATCAAGTGAAACATCTAGGAAAGATTCCACATTTCATATATGTGATTAATGACAATTAATCCAAATTCAAAAATTATTAAACCAAATTCAAATGTGCGATTATAATGAATTAAAATCTAAAATTGAGCTTTATTATGCTTAATCTAATCTCAAAAATGTAATTATTCATGATTACTCTAAATTAAAATGTTTAATTAATCATGAGTGTTTGAAAAGTGTGACTGATCAAGATTCATCCAAATTCAAAAGCTTGCTTAATCATGATGAATCCAAACTCAAGTGTGATTAGTCATGATTACTTTAAATTCATACATTTGATTGATCATGACTAATCCAAATTCATAAGTGTGATCAACCATGATTACTCTAAATCCAAAAGTCCGATTAATCATTTTGATTAATCATGAGTCATCCAAATTCAAAACTGTGATTAATCATAGTTACTCTGAATAAAACATGTGGTTAATCAAGAGAATCCAAATTCAAAAGTCTGACTATTCATAATGAATCCAAACTCAAGTGTGATTAGTCATGATTACTTTAAATTCAAACGTTTGATTGATCATGACTAATCCAAATTCATAAGTGGGATCAATCATGATTACTCTAAATCCAAAAGTCCGATTAATCATGATTCTTCTAAATTCAAACGTTTGGTTAATCATGAATTATCGAATTTCAAAATGTGATTAATCATGATTACTCTAAAACAACTTTGATTAATCATGAGAATCCTAATCCAAAAGTATGATTAATCATAATTACTCTAAATTCAAAAGTGTGGTTAATCATAATTAGTATAACTTCAAGTGTGACTAATCATGATGCTTCTAGATTCAAAATTTTGATTAATCATGAGTCATGCAAATTCAAAACTGTGAATAATCATAATTGCTCTAAATTAAAAATGTGGTTAATCACGAGAATCCAAATTCAAATGTCTCATTATTCATAATTACTTTATATTCAAAGTTTGATTAATCGTGAAACATCCAAATCCAAAAGTGCGATTAATCATGATTACTCTAAATTTAAAAGTTTCACTAATTATGAATCATGAATACTCTAAATTCAAAAGTTTGATAAATCATGAATATCCAAAATCAAAAGTGTGACT
>NC_084617.1:50123888-50126388 GCF_033978795.1 Nerophis ophidion | reverse complement strand
GCGTGTTTTAATTCATGCACGCTTTGTAGATCAGCCCCACATTTTTCCAAGTCACACCGAAGCCTTTCGCAACCTACATTCCTTGACTCCTTTGGTGCTATTGGGTTCATGACCGCTGTAGCGGCTCAGTCGGAATTAAGGTCTGGAACTCATGGTCAAATGGTCCTTTATTTTACATTCGTCATCGTGTGCTCAATCCCCAACGTAAGAGATATTGAGCAAAAATACAAGATAAATGGTACATTAGAACAGAGGTTCTCAACCTTTTTTCAGTGATGTACCCCCTGTGAACATGTTTTCAATTCAAGTACCCCCTAATCAGAGCAAAGCATTTTTGGTTGAAAAAATTAGATAAAGAAGTAAAATACAGCACTATGTTATCAGTTTCTGATTCATCAAATTGTATAACAGTGCAAAATATTGTTCATTTGTAGTGGTCTTTTTGAACTATTTGGAAAAAAAGATATAAAAATAAGTAAAAACTTGTTGAAAAATAAACAAGTGATTCAATTATAAATAAAAATTTCTGCACATAGACGTAATCATCAACTTGAAGTGCCCTTTTTGGGGATTGTAATAGAGATCCATCTGGATTCATGAACTTAATTCTAAACATTTCTTCACAAAAAAAAACATCTTTAACATCAATATTTATGGAACATGTCCACAAAAAATGTAGCTGTCAACTCTGAATTGAAATGAACTCACATCCATATTTTGTTGAAATATATGTTACGCCGGTTCGGGATCGTGGTACCAGGTTCGATTCCCTCGTGGATGTGTCAAACGAAGAACACAACAAAGGTAGGATCTAACAAATGTATTAACAAAAGGTGAGCTCTGAACAAAAATACTGTAGCTAATAAAAAGGGAAACAAAAGACGCTAGGGTGAAAGCTAGGAAATATAAAGAACTAAGACTTGGCATGAAGGCATAAAAAGTAAAAACAAAGATGATTAGCATGTGAGCTAAAGATGACTAGGTGGCTGAGCTAATGACCTAGCGAGAAAAGCATACCTGACGTTACGTTGCATGAAAACAAACTAAAGTCCCAGAAAGAATAAACAGAAGAGGCTGGCCTATAAAGGGAAGGTGATTAACAGAGAACAGGTGTGCAGGAACCGGGAGTAGCAGCTGAAACTAATAAGTAACCATGGTGACGGACTAAACGGGAAATAAACGGATCAAATGGAGAATGAGAACAAAGATAGAAAAATAAACAATACGTGAAGATCCAAGTCACGGATCGCAACAGTATATTTATAAAGGATTTTTCAAATGTTGCTATTTGAGAATATTTTTTTAAAAATGTCACGTACCCCTTGGCAGACCTTCAATTACCCCCAGGGGTACGCATACCCCTATTTGAGAACCACTGCATTAGAATATGTTGTACTTGAGTATTGAATATCTAAAACAAATAAAACAACTGCAACACTTAACCTTGTTTCCCTTTCAACTGCGCTACAATCCTTTTTAACTATTAATTTTCAATTTCACCTTTTACATATACGCTTTATTATAGCCTTGAAAAGCAACAACATCCTTTTTTCGTTTTCATTCGTGAGTTCCTTAACACAATAAAAGCATATCCGCTTGCACAACATTCGAATTAACAGTCATACATAACAAAACATACTTTTAATTAAACGTTTAACAGTTGTGCCTTACAACCCCCGTGGTCATCTCCTGGTCAAACTAACTTCTCAATCTTACACCTTTTTGTCTTCCGCTGTCCCCAGTTGACCTCTCCCCTTCACGCACACCTCAGCGATTTGCACAAACACATATAACCCCTCTCGCCCCCTTACACGTCCAAACATGCAAGTGATATGACTCAGCGTTCGGCAGCTCTGCTAAGCGAGCTCCCCTCAGACCAATATGCTGTGGGGGTTGTTTTAAGACTACTATTTTGAAAAGAGAAAGGAAGCCAGACATACAGTCTACACCGGGGGTCAGCAACCTGCGGCTCTTTAGCGCCGCCATAGTGGCTCCATGGAGCTTTTTCAATAATGTATGACAATGGAAAAAGTTAAAATATATGTTTTTTGTTTCAATATGAGTTCTGTAGGAGGACAAACATGACACAAATCTTTCGACACTGCAAAAAGTCAGTGTTCAAAAACAACTAAAAAAAATAAATGCAATAATGAGGGGTATTTTATTTGAACTAAGCAAAATTATCTGCCAATAGAACAAAAAAAATTGATTTGTCAAGACTTTCCAAAACAAGTAAAATTAGCTATCCTCAATGAACCCCAAAATACCTTCAAATAAGTATATTCTCTCTGATAACAACTGTACTCCCGTATTTTTTGGACTATAAGTCCAAGTTTTTTGCATAGTTTGGCCAGGGGTGCGACTTGTACTCAGGAGTGACTTATGTGTGAAATTATTAACACATCAGTTGCTTTCCAGCAATTGTCTTTTTCTCTTTCGTTCTCGCTCGCACTCTGGCTCCAGCTCCAACCCTATCTCTCCTCCTGGCTGCTGCTTATAA
>NC_084617.1:48504100-48636368 GCF_033978795.1 Nerophis ophidion | reverse complement strand
TTTGCCCCACTGTAACTTGAGTGTAAAAGTATTGTCCCCTTCTATTTTGTCTAAAAGTACAGTTCGGAGAAGTTTTTTTTTTTTAGTTTGGCCAAAATCCTCCACAGTAGCAGCCAGAATTATTCAAAAAATCTTTCTCCCGTCTGACTTGTTAAAAAAAACAAAAAAACCCTGGCTTCCTCTCTGGAAAGCAATAAGCACATACCAGGTCACGTACTTCATGGTGACACATGCGGTGACTCAGAATATGATTTGTTTTGTATTTATAGTCTAATTAGCAGATAATAATTTTGTCACACTGATATTAAGTGCATCACACTGGCTGTAGATCCTGCAGTGCAAAAAAAAAAAATGCCACCATATATGTGTTTACAAAGTACAAGTAATAATAATAATACAAAGTACAAATAATAATCCTGACGTATTGAACCATAAGGGCAAATGAGACAATCGTCATCCATCACATATTCAGCATACTATGTGAAACACTGCTCATTGATAAACCTTATTAATCATGGGAACTTTGTTGATTACATACAGTACAGGCAAAAGTTTGGACATGCCTTCTCATTTAATGTGTTTTCTTAATTTTCACAACTATTTACATTGTAGATTGTCACTGAAGGCATCAAAACCAATATCCTTATCTGAGAATCACATGCAGTGCATAGGGCCTCTCATCTGTGGATGGGGCCCCATTTTGACTGAAGAAGCCTTGGTAAAATGTCATCCAGTGGAAGACAATACGCTGCTAATGAAATTTTACTGTAAAAGTACTACTACCGTCTTTCTGCTCTGTCACTGATAATAATACAATTGCAAATTTTAATTTGGCATTTTAACTGTGGCATGGTTAGTGTTGGTCTTGTAAGGCAGACATAATGGGTTCGATCCCTGTCAGGGTTGTGTCAGTAAAGTTTTCAAATGTGTGTTTCATATATGTTAAATTTGTTATTTAGCACTAAGAAAATTACTTTACCATGAAATGTTTTGGTACTAAAATTCAAAATAATACACAAATGGCATCAAAAGAAGATTTTTTTTAACCTGTTTTAAAATGGTTCTATTTTAGTTCGATTCAAATCTTAATCGCAATTATTGTTTATTCAAGTACTGAATCCATCCATCCATCCCATTTCCTACCGCTTGTCCCGTTCAATTCATCATTTTCAAGAATATATGCAGTACAGCGCAAAAGTTTGGACGCACCTTCACAGTCAATGTGTTTTCTTTATTTTCATGACTATTTACATTGTAGATTGTCACTGAAAGCATCAGAACTATGAATCAACACATGTGGAGTTATGTACTTAACAAAAAAGGGTGAAATAACTGAAAACATGTTTTATATTCTAGTTTCTTCAAAATAGCCACCCTTTGCTCTGATTTTATATTTTATTAAATTTTTATTTGATCATCATGGTGCCGATCACGGCTGTCTCAGTGCTCTCGTGCGCTCTGTTTTCTTTGTTTTTGTGCGTAAATTGTGTGTCCGTGTGCTCTTACACCCGCGAAGAGCTACTAAACATAAGATAAATCACCCCTACGGACTTATTACCGGTGATTTTAGCGTCAGCTGTGGATTTGGTCCATTCTCTGATCAAAAGAGGGAAAACCACACCGAAGAGGAAAGAGATCGGGCGCCATTGTCCGTCTACGCAGACGAGGATTACGCACGCTCTTACCTGCATCTTTCTCGCCAACGTCCGCTCACTTGTCATCAAGATGGACGAGCTAGCATTGCTGATGAGCAGAAACAAGGACTTTTCCTCATCTTGTGTTTTGTGCTTAACAAAGACTTGGCTGAGCGCGAGTGTCCCGGACAGCGCTATCCAACTGGAGGGCTTTAATGTTCTCCACGCAGACCGAGACGCAGGGTTCTCCGCAAAACAAGAGGCGGTGGAGTCTGCTTCTTCATCAACAACAACTGGTGTACAGACGTGACGTGATATCCCAACACTGCTCTCCTGCTCTGGTATATGGTTTTTATTCACTGTAAAACCCCTTTTACTCACCGCGTGAGATTGTTTCATTCATACTGGTGGCTGCCTACTTACCGCCCAGCGCGGACGTGCGTGACGCTCAGCGCACGCTTTGCAGGCCAGATCTTACATGTGGAACGGTCTTTTCTGGACTCTCTTGTTATTGTACTTTGAGACTTTAACAAGGGAAATTTCAGCCAGGAATTACCCAAGTATAGGCAGTTTATTAAATGCTTTGGATCACTGTTACTCTACAATAAGTAAGGCATACCATGCAGTCCCGCGTGCTGCTCGGATCACGTGATGGTGTACTTAATCCCTTCATACAGACAGAAACTTAAACTGGCTAAACCTGTTATGAGGACCATTAAGTGTTTCACAACTGAGGCTGTAGAGGAGCTGCGCGCATGTTTGGAGACGACAGACTGGGAGGCAATTGGAGCGGCCACGGATAATCTGGACGAGTATACGCACACTGTGACCTCTTACATTCAGTTCAATGAGGCGCGCATCATTCTAACGCGCACCAGGGCTTGTTATAACAATGACAGGCCCTAGTTCACACCCAAGCTCCGACAGGTGTGCAAGAAGAAGAAGGCTGCGTGGAGAAGTGGGGACCGGAGTACCTACAGAGAAGCGAAGTACCACTTCAACAGGGAAGTGGAGAAAGCTACATCTCTACTCTAACCGTCTGCAGGAACAGTTCCGCTCCAGTGATTTTGTGGCCGTTTGAAAAGGGGGCTAAGGGCCCTTACGAACTATAAACCCAAAGCCCCCCAGGCCCTGAATGACCGGACTCTCGCTCAGGGCCTCAACATACATTGCTGTCGTCATAAACGGTCTTCAGCTCATCAAAGCTCTGCTCCCTCCACCATCACTCTACCCACCAACGCAAGCACTTCATTAAAGGATTTAAAGGACTCCAAGGACATAACAGGACTCCAAGAACATCACAGGACTTCAAAAGCCCTCTCCATACGAGAGGAGGATGTACGCGGCAGTTCTTGAAGCTGAACACACGGAAGGGCCCCGGCCGGATGGTTTATCCCCCTCCACCCTCAGCAACTGCGCGGCTCAGCTGGCTCCTGTCTTCACTGACATTTTTAACACCTTCTGAAGCTATGCCGCGTGCCGTCCTGCTTTAAATCTCCACCATTGTCCCTGTAACCAAGAAGCACGGATCACAGGACTTAATGACTAGAGGCCGGTTGCGCTGACGTCTGTGGTCATGAAGTCTTTTAAGCGCTTGGTCCTGCCCACCGTAAGGACATTACCACCCCCCTCTTGGACCCACTGCAGTTTGCTTACAGAGACAACAGGTCTGTGGATGATGCAGTGAACCTGGCCCTCCACGTCATCCTGGAGCATCCGGACTCCCCAGGAAACTACACTAGGATCCTGTTGGTGGACTTCAGCTCTGCCTTCAACACCATCCTCCCTGGACTGCTACGAGGCAAGCTCTACCTGCTGAGCGTGCCCAACTCCCTCTGCAGTTGGATCTATGACTTCCTGACAGACCAAATACAGCACGTGTGGCTGGGGAAGATTGTCTCGGACAGTCAAACCACAAACACTGTACTCCTCAGGGCCGTGTACTTTCCCCTGGCTCTTCTCCCTGTATACAAACTGTTGCAACTCCAGTCACCAGTCGGTAAAGCTGCTCAAGTTTGCGGATGACACTACCCTCATCAGGCTCATCTCGGATGGCGAGGTGGACCGGCTGGCGTCCTGGTGCAGCTTCAACAACCTGGAGCTGAACGCCCAGAAAACAGTGGAGATGATCATGGACTTCAGGAAAGTAACAGCCCCGCCATACTCCGTCATCTTGATTGACTCTCCCACCCCCGTCTCCATTGTGGACTCCTTCCGTTTCTTGGGCACCACCATCACCCAGGACCTCAAGTGGGAGCCGACCATCAGCTCCCTCATCAAGAAGGGCCAGCAGAGGATGTACTTCCTGCGGCAGCTGAGGAAACTTAAGATGCTGTGCAGTTTTATTCAGCCATCATCGAGTCTATCCTCACCTCCTCCATCATCATGTGGTTCCCGGCGCCACAGTCCAGGTTAAGCATTGACTGCAGCGCATCGTACGTGCTAAAGAGAAGTGATTGGCTGCAAGCTCCCATCCCTCCAGGACCTGTTCTCCTCCAGGACCAGGGACCAGGAGGCATGTGGGTCAGATCACATCTGACTCCTTTCACCCTGGACACAAACTATTCTCCCCTCTCCCCTCAGGCAGGAGACTACGGTCCATCCAGACCCACACCTCCCGCCACCTGAACTTTTATCCCCTCGGCCATCAGAAAAATGAACAATAACGAGATCTGATAGCTCAGTTACAGCTCTTGTTATTCTATTCTGTGTTATATGTATTTTATGTTGCACGATTGCACCAAGAAAAAAATAGAGTTTGTGAACCTGTTCTCAAACAATGGCAATAAAAAAATTATTCTGATTCTGATTATTGCTTTGCACAGTCTTGGCATTCTCCCGATGGGCTTCAAGTACACTAAGCAGCTGCAAAGTGTATACATTCTGCCCTATACATGATTAGGAAATGTGCAAATGTAATAATTTCTACGTACAAAAATGTTAAGATTATTGTAACCATACATAAAATGCATTTACAACACAGTTTAATGGAAAAAACTATACTGTATGTATTTCATGTAATTAAATATAACTATTTTTTATCATGACAAGTGAGGCTCTGTTGTGATTCCGTTGTATTATTAAATATGGCTGCCGAGAGAAGTTGTGCAAATATCTCACCCATGGTGGGCCTGAGTGAATGTTTGCATCATTGCTGTGATAATCCTGTGTGGGACTGAGGAGTCGGGTTGGTTAATATATCCAGGACTGGCTGCAGTGTGCTTAAACAACCACCAAGTAGAGCATCTGTGACCAGATAAAACGGTATCATGTCTTTCAGACTTGCGTATCAGGGGCCATATTCCTCCAGATTTTTAGTGCAAATAGTTGTTCCACTAGTGGCATAATTCTAAGAAAATTCTTACAATCATGATGTTTTCTTAAAATGTCCCCAAAAAGTAAGAGTAGATCTTAGCAAAGATAAAAGCTATTCTCAAACAATCTAAGAGCAGGAAAGAGGATTTTTAAGAGGCTTAGAAGTTCCCTAAAACAAGGGGAAAAAAACGGCAGTGGATTAATTACACTTTACAGATTAGATACTGGAGGAATCACTTTTGTGGTTGATCTCATTAGAGATGCTCTGACTCCTTCAACCCATCACCACAATGCATTACCAGCCTAGCCAACCAACACTGCTTCTAACAGGCCGCTCAGAAATCACAGACTTTGAAGAAAGCTGAGACATTTTACCTTCGTATCACCAAATTGAGTTGAAATGTTTGAAAGTGCAAAAATCACCCCAAAAAATTTAAATTAAATATAACTATCACAATGTTAATACTGTGCAAGTGGGCCCAAGTTTTGTGGGCTATTTTTTTTCAAGCATAGCTTACTATTCATTTAACAGATATGTTCTTCTATGTGAAATATGATTTACCATTACACAGTCGTAGATTCTACGATTAAGTTGATCAATTTGAGGATCCATCCTTTGCCCACTACCACCAAAAGTATATTTTTGTCTAGCTTCTTGGACAACTGGCGGCCCATGTGCCAGAAAGCTTTTATATTGGCCCGTCAAGTGTCACCCAAATAGGCTTGATAACACCATTCAAATTAGGGGTGGCTCATGTATGCAGTACTACAGCGACCCAGCAGGGGGCAACAGAAAAGCATGTGTCACAGTTAAGCAGCAGTGGGTGAGTAGAAGATGGCACTCCCAACCCTGAAAAAAATCAAATAAATCGCGAAAATCTGACTTAACAGCGACTGCACAGCAAAGTATGAATGTATGTAAATGGCGTCTCTTGTATTCATGGTCGTGTTGTTTTTAGCTCTCTAAATCTGGCGATCAAAACTGGGTAAATACATGTAGCGCTGAATTCGAGCAGCAGAGAGCGATTACGCCACACCTCAGGTTTATTTGTGATAACCACATGTGTGAAAAGTTTGCTGTATTGTATTGATTGACTCTTTTTTTTTTTTTTTTTCCAAGATGGCGCTGCTGTAGTGGCTGCTGTAGGCAGGAGCTCTGTGCTCTTGTGTCATCCTTTTGTGTTTCCCTCTTGTTTTCATGTGTTATTATATTTTTTTGCCTTTTGGTCCGGGACCCTTTGGGACTGTGTGACAAGGGGTGGCACTTTCGTGACCTCTGTGGTGCTTTTTTTGTGGACTTCTGGATCTGCCTCCGGGAGCCTTTGGCCATGGAGACCAGCTGCTGGGTCTTTGCTCCACCAGAGTCTGTTTGGATGTACTGGAGGAGATGCGGATGAGGGGACAGGGCTGCGGCGCTAGCACTGAGCGCTGGGACGGAGAGACTTCACGGTGTCTTGACTGGGTGAGCAGGTGTCGGACACCTCAGTCACCTTGGACGTATCCTCGCTCATCCATGCGGACTGGACACTGGCCGAGAGTGGAGTCAGCTGTCTTGGTTGCTTTGTTGGGTCTGCTTCTGTCTCTGGCCATGCTCCCTCCTCCCAGCCGACGATGGCGTGGAACACCACAGAGGCCACCACAGTGTATATGTTTATTTGATCTTTTATTCATAGCTGTATGTAGAAGTGTCTCGTTGTATCTGCTGCTTTAATGTCTTTAATGTCCCCCTGTGTTCTTTGATGTTTGATGTTTCCCTCTTACACACATGTAAGAGGGATGTGTACTATGGCTATGAGTTGTTGTTTTTTTTCCTTGGCCTCAGTCTGCACCCCCACTCCAGGGCTTAGGCTAAGACCGATTTTTTTAAATTTTATTTTAATCTTCGATTTTTTTCCTCCCATCCACCCTCCCCCCTTGTTTACCTGTATGTCATCTTTTTTGTAAGGGGCGCTGGAAGCCGGCAGACCCGTCAGCGATCCTGTTCTGTCTCCCTGTAATGTTTGTCTGATCTTGAATGGGATTGTGCTGAAAATTGTAATTTTCCTGAAGGAACTCTCCTGACGGAATAAATAAAGTACTATCTAATCTAATCTAATCTAATGCTAAACCTATTTTATTATATACCCAATAGACGTTAAATCTGTAATGTTTATAGTTTCAGTCTTACAAACGTAAATAAAGGAGGATATATAAATAAAAAAACTGAGGAAGAAAAATAATTCAAAAGAAGGAATATCAGTCGTCAACTACATTTGTTAACTACCTGTCTAGCTGCACACGCTGGAAACAAGTAGCGAGGGCAGAATAACAAATGTATTGACAGTGCAGTGTGAAAGCTGATGTGGTTACTTTGTAAATAACTAAATGCAGTCTCAAAAGAATATAACCTGCGGAGGCACATGTTGATGCCCCTTAGACCTTGGCTCTTGAAACTGTGGCCCTCTTCAATATTTAGTTGAATAGCCCTGTTCTAGGATCAACCAGTCACAGCTTTTAGAAATGATTACTCATACCTAACAACGGGGTCAACCACACCTCCTCACTAAGATAGGATTTTATGTCTATTCCACGTTCAGAGTTCTTTGAGAAGGTTCAGGAATCACTCCTAAGTGAAGACTCCTTGCTAAGAATTTGTTACGTTTGGGTCGCATGTTTGTGGTAGTCGTTTCCCCAAGATGCAGAAAGACGTCAAGAAGCAGTGTGCAGGTAAGATGCTGATTTATTCTCCAATGGAAAAAGACAAAAATCAAATCAGCATACCGCTGGTAACGTACAAGATGCTCCAGGCTAGCTTTAGCTCAGCATAGCCATGCAGGAAGTCTTTAGCATGGATAGCAAAAAATACAAAAACTTAAAAGTAGCATAAAGCTGAACAAACTGTTGCTTGTAGCGAGCGAGACTGCCAGGTAAAAATAGCACTCTGATTTGTTTTATTTATCTTATGTTTCACATTTTCTTGTAATCAGACCGTATTTTTAGTATAGTAGATTAAATCTTTTCCTGACCTGCAGTCTTCTTCGTAAATGTCACCTGATCACTGATCTGGTCTTTTATTCATCATTGACGTGTTTCTTTCCACTTTATGTTGTATATTTTCTATACGAGATTTCCAGTTCATTTTATCTTAAATCATTATACCTATTGGAATAATGACATTTGGTTTCATTTACTTTTTCTATTTCTTTTCTGTCTATTTGTATTCGTGTTGACTTTCCCTTCTACTATTTCCTAATAGCATTATTTTAGTTTTACTGAGATTTAAGGAAAGTGTCATGAGCCGTTGCAAGGATCATGTTTTGTTTAGTTAAAGACTCCCTTCTTTCTGTTTCAGCACCCTTGTGTTTCTGTTTTCTTGTTTGCAATGGGTGTT
This sequence comes from Nerophis ophidion, assembly GCF_033978795.1. NCBI lineage: Eukaryota > Metazoa > Chordata > Actinopteri > Syngnathiformes > Syngnathidae > Nerophis > Nerophis ophidion. Next base: position 48,628,049 of record NC_084617.1, on the reverse strand, counting down.
GATTATTTTCACCTGCTTCTGATTCGTGTTTGGAACACTCACCCTGCTGCAGAGTACTACCAGAGCATAATCAGCTATTTATTCTTCTGTCGGGCTGCTCATACAACAAGTTACGTGGTTCTACTCTTTGATTCCTGGTTCAATGCTAAGTTTTCCTGTAAGCTATGTCCTTAGCTTCCCGTCCAATCGGCATGCTTTTCCGTATTTTTGTATTTTGCCTCATTTATGAAAAAAAAATCATTGTCTTACCTGCAAACTGCCTCCCCGAGTTTCGTCTGCGTCTCAGGGAAACGATCCACGCATTAACATGCGAAATGTTACAGTTTTTTCACTATCATGTCACGCTGAAATAATTTACTGCAACGTCCTAATCCCATCGTTGACGTTAATGAGCCAGTCAATACATTCAGTTAGTTCATGAATGTCACAATAAAAAAAAAAACCTTGAGTTCAGACTGAATTAACATGATTAAACAAGACCAGCTACCGAGGACAATATTCAGATTTGTTCACACACAAAAATGGTAATACACATGGACAAGTCCAAATAAATGTAGTGTTGGAAACATAAAGTATAGGCGCAGGTGTCATTTTTCCAGGTGTTATTTTTACATTTATAGAGGGCGTGTGTAGTCTGATGTGTCTGCACAGCTGCAAGGTTTTGACAGCATTTCTGCGAACCCAGCGAACACTTAGCAACTGAACTAAAACTTCAATCCTTTGAGTGTTTTACATGGTCTGTTTCAGCTGATTAGGTGTTACGCAGTCGGAGGCCGTCCATGTAATTACACCACTCACTTGCAAGCAAGGGGAATGATGACAACGTGTAATTATCATTTGAAGTATTTTCAGACGAGAGAGTTATTTTTCTGCATGAGAGCAGCTCAAAGAGATGGACAAAACAGTGGCAAAATGGAGGAATTATGGTTTTATTTTCATTGTTTTATGACAATAGTTTTTGTCTTCTCGCAAAGTGTGGTTTCAAAATTTCCAAGTGGCATGCTCATGCTAACTTGAGCTGCTAATAACGTCGGTTTTGATCTGCCACGAAATAGAGTAGACAGGGCTTAATCTGTTTCTGCTGCTACTGTATTGCCTTTGAGGTTTTAAAAGGTAATACTAGGAAATAAATCATGCATCTCACTTAAATGGTAGAAGGTCGTGGCAACAAGCTGAGAAGTTGGTCAACTTTGAAAATCCACACTATACCAACTTGATACTACATGTGTCTTAACAAATACAACGCAGCATAAGACCATCCTATCATCACTTGGGAACAATTCATATCTGAGAAGTGGGGATTACTATGAATTTAGCAGTTAAAACAGCATGCAAGTGCCGAAAATACTGTATATGTTCTTGTTAGCATCGTAATTAGAACGGACATTTTAAGTCACTGTATATATAAATATATATGTATACATACATATACGTATATATGTATATATACATACGTATACATATGTATGTATATATATATATATTTATATATATATATATATATTCATATATATACGTATGTATATGCATATATATATATATATATATATATATATATATATATATATATTATATATATATATATATATATATATATATATATATATCAATAAATCAACAACACTCACATTTGTGATTTTGTTGACTTTATCATTGGGAATGCATCTGCTTTGAGTGTCGCAGGATATCCAGACATTCTTGTCAACTCTGTGCCATCTCTGTCGTAGCATCGCCGGTAAAAACCAAACGAGGACTTTCGCATCTCTTGACACTGGAGCAACTTAAATCCGTCGACTGGTATTTGTTTGTTTGGCATTAAATGTGGGTGGAGGGAAAGGCTGGATGCAAATATAGCTACAAATGAGGCATAATGCTGCAATATGTACACACAGCTAGCCTAAATAGCATGTTAGCATCGATTAGCATGCCGTGCTAATTGATGCACATTCTACGTAAATCAACTTGAATCCGTCCCAGATCGTGTTGTTACACCCTCCGACAACACACCGACGAGGCATGATGTCTCCAAGGTATCAGAAAATATTCGAAAAACCGGAAAATAACCGAGCTGATTTGACTCGATGCATGTGATGTGGTAGGGAAATTAGCAGGTCGTGCTAATCGATGCACATTCTACGTAAATCAACTTAAATCTGTCCCTGACCGTGTTGTTACACCCTCCGACAACACACCGACGAGGCATGATGTCTCCAAGGTATCGGAAAATAGTCGAAAAAACGGAAAATAACAGAGCTGATTTGACTCGATGCGTGTGATGTGGTAGGGAAATATGCCGTTGAGTACCGATGTGACGTCACGTTCTGACGTCGTCGCTCAGAGAGCGATAAACAGAAAGGCCTTTAATTCGCCCATTTAGAGTTCGGAAATCGGTCAAAAAAATATATGGTCTTTTTTCTGCAACATCAAGGTATATATTGATGCTAACATAGGTCTGGTGATAATATTCCCCTTTAAAGGCATACTGAAACCCACGACTACCGACCACGCAGTTTGATAGTTTATATATTAATGATGAAATATTAACATTGCAACACATGCCAATACAGCCTTTTTGGTCTACTAAATTGCAATTTTAAGTTTCCCGCGGTGTGTCCTGTTGAAAACGTTGCGTGCTTTTGACGTTATTGGTTGGAGCGAACATTTTATCCCAGCACCACTCACGGTTAAAAGTCGTCTGCTTTAATCGCATGATTACACAGTATTTTGAACATCTGTGTTGCTGAATCTTTTGCAATTTGTTCAATTAATAATGGAGACTATAAAAAAGAATGCTGTTGGTGGAAAGCGGTGAATTGCAGCTGCCTTTAGCAACCAAAACACAGCCAGTGTTTCTTGTTTGTTGTGAAACTTTAATATGGAACAGAGCGGTCAAGCGGACATGTTTCTCTACCACATGTCAACCGGCAGTTTTCGGTGAGAAAATTGTGGTAATAAGTCGGCTCTTACCGGAGACATGAGCGGAGCTAGCGTCTTCCTGCAGCAGCTGTCAAAGAGTCAGCTGCGACTTTCTTGGCTCCTCCATGGCTTCCATAAGAGACACTGGCGGTCACCACCCCACTCCAACTTTTATGTAGGACTTTATAATCTCAGTAAAAGACTAGTAACACAATAACCAGATAAGGGATTTTCCAGAATTATCCTAGTAAATGTGTCTAATAACATCAGAATCGCTCCCACTGCCGTCACCTTTTTTATCTTTTTATTTCCTTTTTTTTTCTAGTGCTTCACTCTAACTTTCCTCATCCAAAAATCTTTCATCCTCGCTCAAATTAATGGGGAAATCATCGCTTTCTTGGTCCGATGCACTCTTGCTGCTGGTGGCTATGATTATAAACAATGTGAGGATGTGAGGAGCCCTACAACCCGTGACGTCACGCGCACATCGTCTGCTACTTCCGGTACAGCCAAGGCTTTTTTATTAGAAACCAAAAGTTGCGAACTTTATCGTGGATGTTCTCTACTAAATCCTTTCAGAAAAAATATGGCAAATAGAATGGACCTGCTATTACCGTTTAAATAAGAAAATCTCATTTCAGTAGGCCTTTAAACTCTTTGTATAGATCTGAATGGTCATTATTTAAATGTTTACTTAACTTTGAAACAAAGGTGGTAATACTAATCGTCACATTTGGCAAGGCGTATACTAATGCAACACTTGACCTCTGGCGCTTCCTTGTTTAAAGCGTCACCTTTATTGTTAGTTTTGAAGCCCAAATACTTCCATATTGCGTTTTACTCTTTATTAACCAGTAGAATTGTCGTTTTTTGCCATTCTTCCACACCAAGATGTTATTGTTTGTATGCACTTTGTGTGTGCGTTTTGACACACTCAACATAATGCGCCTCAGCTCTGCTCTTAGATGAAAGAACGGTATCTGAATTTTTTAAAGACAGTACAGTACCGATTTCAATCAATTAGTATTGCGGTGCTTTATTAGTATCAGTGTACCGAACAACCCCAGTAACTAAAACAATTTTTTTTTAAAGTAATTTCCCCAACACTGCTTGGAGGAATGAGCATCCCTAAAAAGCATCCCTTTCAAAACCCACACGTTTCACTAAATTAACACTTTTTTCTGCAAAATGTATATGCTTTAACTGTCATATCCACGGTACATTTTTTTGGACTGAAACAAATGTCACATGACTCCCTCGCTTCGGTTGTCAATTTGTTATTTGCCTCTAGTGCAATTCTGCTGACTGTGTTCATTTAAAAAAACAGCCATTTGAATGCATGCGGAGAAGAAGTTGCTTACAAATGAAAAAAAAAATGGCTGGTAGACGTTTCATTAGTTTGAAAAAATGAGCTGTATGGATCATAGAAGATGATGTCAATAAACAGAGGAAACATGTCACTCTCCTCACATGCCACATCAAAATGCCTCAGACATCTGCAGCTTTACTAAATCAATGTAAACTAACATAGCGCGGCATTTCAGCAGTTTAAATACCACAATCCTAGCCAATGATGAATAAGGAACTTACTCAACTCATATCAATAACCTAAAAAAAGCACAGATCTCTGTCAGGCCTTATTTCCCAGTATTAAAATTATATTTTATTATTTCACCCCAAAACCTTATCACTTATTCTGTTTCTGATCTTTTCTAAAAGTTTCAAGAAATTCATATTCACAATTTGCCAAATCGTCCAACAGTTTTAGAACACATTACTCAACGAACTATTGCAAGGAATTTAAAAAAATCAGCATATACGGTCCGTAATATCATCAAAAGGTTCAAAGAAACTGGAGAAATCACAGTGATATTACAGACCTTCTATTCCTTAGGCGGTATAGCATCAAAAACCGACATCATTGTGTAAAGGATATCACCACATTGGCTCAGGAACACTTCAGAAAACCACTTTCAGTAACTACAGTTTGTTGCTACATCTGTAAGTGCAAATTAAAACTCTACTATGCAAAGCAAAATCCACTTATCAACAACACCCAGAAAGGCTACCGGGGGGGCACTCCTTACTGCGAGGTTTGTTCTCCCGGGATGTAAACTGACTTTTCCGGACAAGGGTAGCAGGTAGGAACATATTTATTCATCTACTACAAAATAAAAAGCAAAAACTTAACTGTGGCATGAAATAAACAATACAACAATACTTACTCTGGCATGAAACAAATAACTAGCAAAGAACTTGGAATAGGACATGGAACAATCAGCATGAACTGAGCATGAAACAAGCATGAAACTGTGGCATTAAAAAAAGAGCAATGACGCCAGGCCGACTAACTGGCAAAGACAGGCTTAAATGACAGTCTCTTAAATGCCTACTGAAATGAGATGTTCTTATTTAAACGGGGATAGCAGGTCCATTCAATGTGTCATACTTAATCATTTCGCGATATTGCCATATTTTTGCTGAAAGGATTTAGTAGAGAACATCCACAATAAAGTTTGCAACTTTTGGTCTCTAATAAAAAAGCCTTGCCTGTACCGGAAGTTGCAGACGATGTGCGCGTGACGTCACCGGTTGTAAAGCTCCTCACATCCTCACATTGTTTACAATCATGGACATCAGCAGCAAGAGTGATTCGGACCGAGAAAGCGACAATTTCCCCATTAATTGGAGCGAGGATGAAAGATTTGTGGATGAGGAAAGTGACAGTGAAGGACTAGAGGCCAGTGGGAGCGATTCACATAGGGAAGATGCTTTGAGAGGTGCTGTGGCAGCTGTGGGGGTGGCAGGACTATACGGGCACCCCCAACAAGGGATAGAGTCATACCGCTTTGAACCCGACTCTGACGGTGACGGTCAGGAGGACGCTGATGATATTGATGCTGGAGTAGCACACGAGATAGATTGGCTTCAGAATACAGAATGGTAAAATGTTATTTATTATAAAGGTTTATTATAGGTGTGATTATTGGGGCAATTGTGGTGGCAGAGTCCATGTGGACTATGCCATATATATATAAATAAATATATATATATATATATATATATATATATGTATATATATATATATATATATATATATATATATATATATATATATATATATATATATATATATATATATATATATATATATATATATATATATAACGGACGCTCCACCTGGCAAATATATCTTTATCAATAATAGAAAATAAGACAAATACTGTACTGTATAACATATACAACATGAATAAGACTTGATTTAACAGGATATGTAGGCCGACAGAATATGCTTAAAAAAATTAATAAAGTGGAAATAAAAATGTTAGCGGTGTAGTGAAGCAGCGGTATTTAGCAAGGAATGACTACCTTATTTTCCGCACCATAGGGTTAACTGGATTATAAGGCGCACTGCAGATGAGCGGGTCTAGTCAGGTCTATTTTCATACAAAAGGCGCACCGGATTATAGGGCGCTTTAAAGGAGTCACATTATTGTTTATTATTTTCTGAATGTAAAACACTTCTTTGTATTCTACATAACATGTAATGATGGTTCTTTGGTCAAATTGTTGCATAAATTATGTTTTACAAACCATCTTCAAGCTGCTTTCTGACAGTCGCTTCAGAATGCGCCGTTTTTCAGGACTTATGCAGATCCCAAATACAGATCAGCAGATACCAGAAGGGAAAAAAAAAGTTGATTTTGCATAATATTGTGAAACAAAACGCCAGATAACATGTCTTAACTTATACACACACCATAATAATACTCATTTTGTTGAAGCACAGTACAACCCTTTAAGCATTGCAGATTCATAGCTTGCCAAAGTCTTGCTAAAACATTTTGATAGATTTTTGAAAACCGTGTGTAAAGTTCTCTATTTTCAATGGAACATATAACATTTTGGTGTTGTTTACTTGAATCATATTGCAGTTTAAATGTATCTCTTATGTTTGACTGCCATCTACTGGTCATACTTATCATTACACCATGTACAAAAAACAGTAGCTTCGAGGTCGGTAAGCACAACCAAAGTTATTCCGTACGTTATAAGGCGCACTGTCGAGTTTTGAGAAAATGAAAGGATTTTAAGTGCGCTGTATAGTCCGAAAAATACGGTAATGTATTAATAAAATATACCTTGTGTTGAGTAACCATAAACATTGTAATTCCTTCCCAATCATCTTTCTATGTTAGGAGCCATATTGTTTATAAAAATACCCAACATACACAAAATATACGCACACATACAGAACATAACAAATATATAATACCTTTGTCATAAAATATTTTTACAATCTTGTTGAAGGTACATACGTTTGGGGGTAAAAAAGCAATAAGTATAAACTCAATGGAAGTTGGTACAGTCCTTTTGATGCTACATTAGATTGTAAAAAATGTTTAGTTCCATTATAAGTCATTAAGTCACCTCTCAACAATTCACTTCTTGGTAGCTTCCAATCCCTTCAGGACTTGTACTACTTTGTTTTCATTTACCAGCTATTTGTTTGCACAAAAATTAAATTAAAAAAAAAACCTTGAAAGATGACACATGTTACTATGCTAACATAAGTATGCTAGCTTTTTTTGAGCTAATTTTGTACACTTCAGTCAAATGTTGGTACTGGATGCATGCCAAGGTTAGAAACCGAGCATTTTAAACACATTTTTTTAGGCACAGACCAGAGTAATATATTGCTTTACCTGACACATGTTACTTTTAGTATACTAATATTAGCATGCTAGTCTTTTTTCTAAAGCTAATTTGGCAGTATAAACCTTGGTGTCATATATTGTGTATTTCACTAAGAATAACTGTATACATGATATGGTTAGCACATTACTGGTAACGTGTTAGTTTTTATAGCTATTTTTGCTCTTATTTGTGTTATGTGATGCTATCTGTCCAGTGTGCTAACTATTAGGATTTCAGTTCAGCGTTGGCTCTTTAGCAATAACACAAAATGTCTACCGAAATTGCATTTTCTAGGTCTTTGAACACAATCTATATATTGTACTAGTTTTGAAGGTGAAAACTAAAAAAATGGCTTGGCATCCTTTGATTCCTCAGTTTCTGGCCATCAGTGGAAGCACTTTAGGCAACCCTGGTCTCGTCCATTGCTGTCTGTAGTTACTATATAGCTGTGTTACAACTCTTGGTCCTGATTTGTACATTTCACTTTATCATCGCCTTTATTTCAGGGTTTTTTTGTTAAATTATTCACAATTGCTCCATAATTTATCATACACTTGTTTATGCATGACTTGGTGCCCAGGGGTGTAGTTTGTTGTTTTCCTTTCCAGTCTGGAATACTCCTGACAAACTGTGGACTGGAGGCTTTGAGTGTAAATGTTAAACGGAGTTTCTTTTAAAGTTGTTGTTGTTTCATTGAATACTAATTAACTGAGGGAAAACATAGAAGGATTTATTGATTCTCCCAAATTGTGTATGCACTTTATTTACATTTATTGAATGCAACTATGAATATGTAGAAAACACAGCACTGTTTACCACAGACCATATGTTAGTTAATTCCTAACTTAATTGTTGTGTCACACACACTCTGTTCTGCCCTCTGCTGTTGGAGCACGCAGAAGCTCCTCTGGAGACACCAGACACGCCCCAACGCTCATTAGGCAGACCGCGCCCACTCTCCGCTGCAGCTTGCGACAATCAACGACTGACACACCTGGCATGGATGAAGGACGGCAGTATAAGAACGGTCGACGCTGACTCTTCGACGTGGGAACGTAATCTACTACCCTGCTCGTATCACCACTGCCGTTTCCCTCCTGGACCTGTTTGCCTTCCTGGATCCTCGACCTAACTTTGGACTTTCGGACCCCTCTCTCCTGCCATTGACCCCCGCTTGGACCTTGGACTTCCCCTGGCTTTTTCCCCTCTCGGATTTGGACGCTGAACATACAACACGCACCTCAACAAACCTCACGGTATTCACATATGGTAATTCCACACAGTCATTCATGCAGACACATAGTAGCATACACACTCCACGTATTCATCAAGTATTTAATAAACCTATTGAACTTGACATCCCGTTGCCATGGCGTCTCCTTCCCCAGTAGCAACTTAACTGTACGTTTATACCAAGATGGAACCAGACGGCACCCCTAATTTTTCGGCCGGACCTCGGGCCCAGACTTCCCCAGTTACCGACCTGTCCACCATCCAAACTGTCCTGCATCAACATCAGGATCGTTTTTCCACACTGGAGGACGAGTTGAACGTTTTCCAGTCTGTTGGCCAGATTGGACAACTTCAGCAGTGGTCAGGTGACACACTCCACACCAGTTGTTAGTACACCCATTACACTCGCCACTAGGGAAGCTACACCACTCCGTGAACCTAGGATTGCCAACCCTAAGAATTTTGAGGGGAATTTTGAACTTTGTCGTGGCTTCCTGGTACAGTGTGAGTTAATTTTTTTACACCAACCCTCAAGATATTCTAACGATGGTGCTAAAATTGCCTTTTTGTTTTCTTTACTCTCGGGGCCTGCGCTGAAATGGGCTGCGTCAGCGCTTGGCAAAACTTTGGGATTAAACACAAATTATGCTGCTTTTCGCAAAGAATTTTTGCCGGTCTTTGATCATCCCGCTGATGGCGGAAACGCCGCCTCCAAACTCCATTCTATTCGACAGGGCTTCCGCTCTGTGGCTACATATACATTGGAGTTTCGAACCCTGGCAGCGGAGAGTGGATGGGAGGACAAGGCACTTCTGAGCGCATATAGAAGGGGACTTAATGAAACCATTAAGGATGGTTTGTTACGTGACAGACCTTCAACTTGTCAGGACCTCATTGAGCTAGCTTTTTTATTTGACCAACGCCTTCTTGAACGGGAAGCAGAGAGGAGCGACTTCTTCAGCCAAACACTCTCGCTATTCCAACCAAACTCTCAACAAACAGTCTGGAGCAGTTGGTCCAGTTCTAACCACACCTTCTGAGCCTATGCAAATTGGCAGGTCCCAACTTACCTTCGAGGAACGGGAACGGGGGTTCCAACTTCACCTCTGCCTTTATTGTGGCCGGGCATATCACCACATCCGTAACTGCACCTTTCGGCCAGAAGGATCAGGCTCATCAGTCAAGGGGATCTTGGTGAGACATACTTCTGTCCCCACAACTACTTCTCGTAAGAAGCCTAGTATTCTGTTTCCAGCAAGACTGACTTGGGAAGTTAGGACATTGTTCGTGGACGCATATCTGGACTCCGGAGCCGACGAGAGCTTCATTGACCTTGGGTACGCCCAAGAAAAGGGTATACCATTAATACCACTTGAAAATTTTGTGTCCGCCCAAGCCCTTGATGGCCATCCTTTGGGGCCTATTAAGCACCGTACTAAACCTTTGTCTCTCACCCTCTCTGGCAACCATACAGAAATCATCAGCTTCTGGGTTTTGGACGCTCCGGTAGCCCCTCTCGTCCTAGGCCGGTCTTGGCTAATCCAGCATGACCCTCACATCTCATGGGCCACGGGCAAAATTCTGGCTTGGAGCAACCACTGCTACTTTAATTGTCTCAAATCGGCAATCATTCACCCTGAAAAACCAAGACCAGTGTCTCTTCCGGTGGACCTTTCCCGAGTTCCCAGTGCATACCACGACTTAGCAGCCGTGTTCAGCAAGGACAAAGCAATGTCTCTCCCTCCTCACAGGCCTTATGACTGCTCTATTGATCTCATTCCTAATGCGGTTCTTCTTGGCAGCCGATTGTACAACTTGTCTCTACCTGAAAAACAGGCCATGGAGGACTACATTTCTGAATCCCTTGGCTCTGGAATCATCAGACCTTCTAAGTCCCCGGTTGCTGCTGGGTTTTTTTTTGTTACCAAGAAGGACGGGTCACTTCGTCTTTGCATTGATTACCGTCAACTAAATTGCATAACTGTTAGGAATAGATATCCCTTACCTCTACTTAACTATTCCTTCGAACCACTCACTCCCGCCACCATTTTCACGAAATTAGATCTCCGTAATGCTTATCATCTGGTTCGCATCAGGGAGGGAGATGAGTGGAAGACGGCATTCAACACTCACCTTGGACACTTTGAATATAGGGTGATGCCTTTTGGTTTGACCAATGCCCCCGCTGTTTTCCAAACCCTGATTAACGATGTTCTCAGGGATATGATCGATAAATTTGTTGTGGTTTACCTTGACGACATATTAATTTTCTTAAAAGACCTTCAGGAACATCAACGACACGTCCGTCTTGTTCTTCAAAGATTACTAGAGAACCGACTCTTCGTCAAAGCAGGTAAATGTGAGTTTCATTCCTCTTCTGTTGAATATCTTGGCTTTGTCATTGAAAAGGGACATGTCAAAGCTGACCCAAGAAGGTGAAGGCTGTAGTGGAGTGGCACCAACCCTCCACCCGGACCGAGTTACGTCGGTTTTTGGGCTTCGCTGAATTCTACAGAAGACTTATCAAGGACTTCAGTAAGTTGGCCGCACCACTTCCACCAATGTACCCTTTCGGTGGAACCAGAAAGCAGGTATGGCATTCTGGTGCCTGAAGAGGAGCTTCAGCTCTGCACCCATCCTGGTGTACCCTGATCAACACTGCCCATTCATAGTTGAGGTAGATGCTTCTGATTCGGGAGTTGGCGCAGTACTTTCGCAACACTCCAAGCAGGACAACAAGATCCACCCCTGTGCATTTTTTTCGAGACGCTTATCTCCTGCGGAGCGCAATTACGATGCTGGTAATCGGGAGTTACTTGCTGTTTACGAGGCTCTAAAGGAGTGGAGACATTGGTTGGAGGGTGCTAAATTTCAATTTCAAGTTCTTACTGATCACCGTAATCTTCTCCATGTCCGTGCCGCCAACAGGCTAAATGATCGTCAGGCCCGTTGGTCCCCGTTTTTTGGTCACTTCAACTTTGTTCTCTCTTTTAGACCTGGATCTCGTAACACCAAGGCTGATGTACTCTCTCGCCAGTTCTCGGAAGAAACCACCAACAAGAAACCTAAAGAAGAAACCATCCTTCCTCCTTCCAGGATTATTGGCATGGTCACTTGAAAAGTAGAGGCTCTTGTGCAAGACGCGTTAATAAAGAAACCGGGGCCAGGTGGCGGACCTCCCAACAGACTTTTCGTCCATCGGGATCTACGTCCTCAAGTTTTGGAGTGGGGACATTCCAGTGTGTTCTCTTGCCATCCTGGTTTTCAACGCACACTTTCCTTCATCCGCCGGCGATTCTGGTGGCCGTCCATGGCCAAGGATACTCGTGAGTTTATCGCCGCGTGCAATACTTGTGCACGGAATAAACCGTCCCACAGACCACCGGCAGGACTGCTGTGTCCTCTTCCCGTTCCCAGTCGTCCACGGTCTCACATTTCTTTGGATTTCGTTACTGGTTTTCCCTCATCCCAAGGTAATACCGTAATACTCACCTTTATTGACCGATTCTCAAAAGCTGCACATTTTGTCCCACTTCCCAAACTTCCATCTTCCTCTGAAACTGCTGACCTCCTGACCAACCAAATAGTAAAACAACATGGCATCCCGGTGGACATTGCCTCGGACCGTGGACCCCAGTTCACATCCAAGGTGTGGCAGACCTTCTGCAAGGGTATTGGGGCCACGGTCAGTCTCACTTCTGGCTATCATCCGCAGAGTAATGGTCAGGCTGAGAGAGCGAACCAGAGTGTGGAGACCATGCTGCGCTGCATTTCTGCTCAACAACCTTCTTCATGGAGCAAGTTTGTTCCTTGGGTCAAGTTTGCCTATAACTCCATGAAGAGTTCAGCTACAGGGTTATCACCATTTGAATGCTCCCTTGGGTATCAACCCCCTATGTTTCCCCAACAGGAGATTGAAGCATCTGTGTCATCCTCTCGCAAACACATCAAGAAATGCCATCAGGTGTGGAAGGCTGCGTCTCTTCTAAGATCATCTGAAAGAATGTGCAACAGTGCCAACCGGCGACGCATTCCAGCCCCTGTTTACTCTCCGGGCCAAAGAGTACTTCTACGTACCAAGGATCTTCACCTACAGGTACCATCCCGGAAACTCGCTCCTCGTTTTGTACAACCCTTCACCATTGAGACCATCATCAATCCTGTTGCAGTCAAATTATATTTACCACCGTCTGTTAAACGACACCCCGTAGTCCACGTATCTCAGATTAAACTTGTTGCTTGTTCCCCACTTTCATCCCCCAACCCCATCCCCCCTCCTCCTAGAATGTTGGACAATGGGGATCCTGTTTGGACAGTTAAGGAGATCCTCGGGGTCCGCCGACAGGGGAGGGGTTTAGTGTATTTGGTAGACTGGGAGGGATATGGACCCGAGGATAGGTCTTGGGTTCCTGCTTCCTACCTTGCTGACCCCGAACTTCTGAAGGAGTTCTATCGGGCCAACCCTGGAGCTCTTCGGCGCTCGTCGGGGGCCTCGCATAAGGGGGGGGGGGGACTGTTGTATCACACACACTCTGTTCTGCCCTCTGCTGTTGGAGCACGCAGAAGCTCCTCTGGAGACACCAGACACGCCTCAACGCTCATTAGGCAGACCGCGCCCACTCTCCGCTGCAGCTTGCGGCAATCATCGACTGACACACCTGGCATGGATGAAGGACGGCAGTATAAGAAAGGTCGACGCTGACTCTTCGACGTGGGAACGTAATCTACTACCCTGCTCGTATCACCACTGCTGTTTCCCTCCTGGACCTGTTTGCCTTCCTGGATCCTCGACCTAACTTTGGACTTTCGGACCCCTCTCTCCTGCTTTTGACCCCCGCTTGCACCTTGGACTTCCCCTGGCTTTTTCCCCACTCGGATTTGGACGCTGAAAATCCAACACGCACTTCAACAAACCTCACGGTATTTACATATGGTAATTCCACACATAGTCATTCATGCAGACACATAGTAGCATACACACTCCACGTATTCATCAAGTATTTAATAAACCTATTGAACTTGGCATCCCGTTGCCGTGCCGTCTCCTTCCCCAGTAGCAACTTAACATTAATTTGCAGATCAATCTGTGTTTCAACTAGGGTTGTCCCGATACCAATATTTTTGTACCGTTACCAAATTGTATTTCAACATTTTAAGATACTTTTCTAAATAAAGAAGACCAGAAAAATGGCATTATTGGCTTCATTTTAACAAAAAATCTTAGGGTACATTAAACATATGTTTCTTATTGCAATCTAACAACAAATTTGTCCTTAAACAGAATTGTGAACATTTTAGAAAACTTGTCTTTTAGTAGTAAGTAAACAAAATATGGCTCCTAATTAGTCTGCTGACGTATGCAGTAATATATTGTGTCATTTATCATTCTGTTATTTTGTCAAAAATATTAGGGACAAGCTGTAAAAAAGGATTTTTAATCTACTTATTCATTTTCTGGTTATTTTCTGTTTCAACATGTTCTATCGACACTTCTGTTAAAATGTAATACTCACTTATTCTTCTATTATTTGATACTTTACATTAGTTTTGGATGATACCACACATTTAGTTATCAATCCGATACCAAGTAGTTACAGGATCATACATTGGTCATATTCAAAGTCCTCATGTGTCCAAGGACACATTTTTTATAAACATAATATGTACTAAACAAAAAGGAAAAAATATTGATGTAATCATATTGGTATTGACTAGATACGCTCTTGTACTTGGTACCCGTACAGTGGATGTCAGGTGTACATCCATCCTTGGCGTTTGTTTACATTCAAGAACGCTAGTTTTTTTTAGCGGTGGCACCGGTGAGCTACTGTACTCGACTACGGTGTGTAGTAGGGGACACTATTCCTCGTCCTGCAGGGATGATACTTGTAAGAAACGTACTTTATTTGTCGCCATGGAGGCAAGGATTACTGATTTAGAAGTAGCTAAAACACTGCTGACTGCGGATGGATGTTAGCTGTTAGCTAGCCAGCTAACCATGTCTTAAAGCACCTCTTCCTGAGGGTGTTTCAGTGTTTTAACTTCACCTTTACCTAGTTTTTAGACCAAAATGTGTCTGTTCTCCCTTTTCTGTCCACACACTATGTCTGCTTGTAAGTACTCTGTGATTGTCCGCTGCCGAACGTGCTCCTCTGCTTGTGAAACCAGCAATGTCCGTTAAAAAAAATAATATATTTTGGGAACTGGTACTTTTCAAACAGAGTATAGTACCGTTTTTGATTCATTAGTACCTCGTTACTACTATTCTAGTACCGGTATACCGTACAACCCTAGTTTCAACAAACAACATTCATACAAATGCAATGACTTCACCTCCACAAAAATGAGTGTAAAACGAAGTGTAAGAAGAATGGACTCAAACCCCCTCAGGGAAATCAGTTATTGATCTAAAAAGACAAGACTCCTCTGACCTCTGACCTTGTGGGCTGCAGGTGTGGGTTGTACTGAGTAATAGGCTGTGATCTCTCAATAAAACACACAGAACTGTCAATAATATAAGGGGGGGGTTGGTAATGTGTCTGCAGCTTTTAAAACTAGCATGTTAGGTACTCTAATGTGGCAATGGCTGACATACTATACAGGTGTGTGTGCATAAACGTGACGTTTAAACAGGTGCTAGAAATGAGAGAGACCCTAGAAAAAGTTTAAACAAGCGAGTTTAAGATTTATTTCTGTTGTTATATTTGTGGTTTATTTATCACGGCAGTAGTCAGTGGAGCTCTCGCAGGAATATTCCCAGCTCGAGGCAATATGGATCAGTAGGAAACAGAGTGAAGCAACCTCCTCACTCAAAGGTCCGGGGTGGGGGGAGGACCTGGACATGACATTCTTGTGAGGGGAACATTTTTCATTTTCTGTCAAACACCAGCGTGAGGTGACCTGTGCACTGCGGGTATTTGATTAAAGAGAATGTGCCGTCCATAGTGCAGACTCCTCTGTGATTTGGTTTTGTGCAACATTGGATCTTTTTACCGGTGGAACTTCTGGAGTTGAATGCGTTTGTGCTTGTACTATTTGGAATATGACTATTTCTTGTAGGAAAATATGCCTGTAAATTGTATGATCTGACATGACGGATTGACTTTATGTCCATATTTTCCTAACCATGGAGCGCACCGGATGAGCGTGTCTATTCAGGTCTATTTTCATACAAAAGGCGGGTCCATCCATCCATTTTTCTACCGCTTATTCTCTTTGGGGTTGCGGGGGGAACTGGTGCCTATCTCAGCTACAATCGGGTGGAAGGCGGGGTACACCCTGGACATGTCACCACCTCATCGCAGGGCCCTAAATGCGCATTAAAGGGTCATATTAGGATTTTTTTCTACAAACCCCGTTTCCATATGAGTTGGGAAATTGTGTTAGATGTAAATATAAACGGAATACAATGATTTGCAAATCATTTTCAACCCATATTCAGTTGAATATGCTACAAAGAAAACATATTTGATGTTCAAACTGATAAACATTTTTTTTTGGCAAATAATCATTAACTTTCGAATTTGATGCCAGCAACACGTGACAAAGAAGTTGGGAAAGGTGGCATTAAATACTGATAAAGTTAAGAAATGCTCATCAAACACTTATTTGGAACATCCCACAGGTGTGCAGGCTAATCGGGAACAGGTGGGTGCCATGATTGGGTATAAAAGCAGCTTCCATGAAATGCTAAGTCATTCCCAAACAAGGATGGAGCGAGGATCACCAATTTGTAAGCAAATTGTCAAACAGTTTTAGAACAACATTTCTCAACAAGCTATTGCAAAACATTTAGGGATTTTACCATCTACGGTCTGTAAAATCATCAAAAGGTTCAGAGAATCTGTAGAAATCACTGAACGTAAGCGATGATATGACAGACCTTTGATCCCTCAGGCAGTACTGCATCAAAAACCGACATCAGTGTGTAAAGGATATCACCACATGGGCTCAGGAACATTTCATAAAACCACTGTCAGTAACTACACTTAATTGCTACATCTGTAAGTGCAAGTTAAAACTCTGCTATGTAAAGCAAATTCCATTTATTAACAACACAAAGGAACTCCGCTGGCTTTGCTGGGCCCGAGCTCATCTAAGATGGACTGATGCAAAGTGGAAAAGTGTTCTGTGGTCTGACGAGTCCACATTTCAAATTATATTTGGAAACTGTGGACGTGGTGTCCTCCGGAACAAAGAGGAAAATATCCATCTGGATTGTTTTGAGCGCAAAGTTCGAAAGCCAGCATCTGTGATGGTATGGGGGTGTATAAGTGCCAGAGGCATGGGTAACTTACACATCTGTGAAGGAACTATCAATGCTGAATGGACCATACAGGTTTTGGAGCAACATATGTTGTCATCCAAGCAACGTTATCATGGACGCCCCTGCTTATTTCAGCAAGACAATGCCAACCACGTGTTACAACAGCATGGTTTCATAGTAAAAGAGTGCAGGTACTTTCCTGGCCCGCCTGCAGTCCAGACCTGTCTCCCATCGAAAATGTGTGGCGCATTATGAAGCGTAAAATAGGACAGCGGAGACCCCGGACTGTTGAACGACTAAAGCTCTACATAAAACAAGAATGAGAAAGAATTCCACTTTCAAAGCTTCAACAATTAGTTTCCTCGGTTCCCAAACGTTTACTGAGTGTTGTTAAAAGAAAAGGTGATATAACTCAGTGGTGAACATGCCCTTTCCCAACTACTTTGGCACATGTTCCAGCCATGAAATTCTAAGTTAATTATTATTTGCAAAAAAAATAAAGTTTATGAGTTTGAACATCAAATATCTTGTCTTTGTAGTGCATTCAACTGAATATGGGTTGAAAAGGATTTGCAAATCATTGTATTCCGTTTGTATTTACATCTAACACAATTTCCCAACTCATATGGAAACGGGGTTTGTACATTTACAACACTTCCTTGTGGTCCACATAACATGTATGTGGAGAGACATAGCCGCCGGGCCGACAGCGGGCTGAGAGAGACAGCCTTGGCCAAGTGGGAGGCGAGGAGGCGGGGCATGCGGCGGCGAGGAGAGGCGTGACGCACGCGGAGCGGCACTAGAGCGGCAATTTCAGTCAGGTGCGTCCAACACACACCTGCTCACAATCTCTCCATCTGCTGCTGGATCATAAGAGAGGCGAAGGTGGCATGATCAGGAGGCAGTACGGAGGAGGAAACCACGGCAACGACACCAGCGACGAGAGACCAAAAAAGACATGAGCCCCCGCGGAAGACGCAACACCCGGCCACCGAAAGGTGCGCAAAGACGAGCAAGCAAGGGCGCGCTAGAAAGTGGCGTGCTCGATTGGGACACAAAGATGCCATTTATTGAAAGGATAAATGTATGTCAACCCTGTTACGAGGTGTCGTGCGTCCATGGTCCTGGCAACCAACACGGTGATGGCGGGAAGACCGTCACAATGTAATCGTGTTTTTTGTCAAAATGCTGCATAGTTTATGTTTTACAGATCATCTTCAAGTAACTTTCTGAGCTTCTCTTCAGGATGCGCCGTTTTGTCGGCGGTCTTATTGAGTGCAAGTGGAAGAAGTGTCAAAAGATGGACCTAACTGTTTAATAACATTGAGACTTTACCATCCATCCATCCATTTCCTACCACTATTCCCTTTGGAGCCGTGGGGGGCACTGGTGCCTATTTCAGCTACGATCGGGTGGAAGGCGGGATACACCCTGGACAAGTCGTCACCTCATCGCAGCATTTAGACTTTACTTAAATCAATAACATAGCAGCATCTCTTCATCCGTGGCTCACTAGTGCAACAACAACGCCGGAAATGTGTCTCGTGAAAAACCGTCCGACCGTAAATATCCAATAACTAAAGTTCCGTGGGTGAATTATGTAAACTCACAACACTGGTAGATTTAGTGCTTCCATAGCACGTAGCGAGATATAAGTTAGAACTTTACCCTACTGTATATTAGAAATGGCAGCAGCATAGGGTAAGACTCAGTGGCCTAGTGTCCGTCCTCAGATCGCTAGGTTGTGAGTTCAAACCCCAGCCGAGTCATACCAAAGACTATAAAAATGGGACCCATTACCTCCCTGCTTGACACTCACCATCAAGGGTTGGAATTGGGGTTAAATCACCCAAAATTATTTATGGGCGTGGCCACCGGTGCTGCTCACTGCTCCCCTCACCTACCAGGGGGTGATCAAGGGTGATGGGTCAAATGCAGAGAAAAATTTCGCCACACCTCGTGTGTGTGTGTGCGTCACAATCATTGGTACTTTACTTTAACTTATAACAAGAAGGTTGAGAAAAAGAAGCTTATCAACTACGGAATCGGCATGGACTACAGTGGCGGACGCTCGCAAATTTTCAGGACTTATGCAGATCCCAAGTACACATCAGCAGGTACCAGAAGATAAGAACAGTTGGTTTTACATAATATTGTGAAACAAAACGCCAGATAATATGTCTGCTGAAGGGTGCCATTTTGCGGCCCTTATACACACACCATAGTAATCATCATCATCAATGTGCGGCCGTAGCCGAGAGACTTTGCAAAACCTTCCGCCAGAAGTCAGGGTCACCCATGGCAGAGCCAAGCTCTGAAACAAGGATGTCAGTGTACCGTGCCATTACTTCGGGGTAGGTGAGGCAACCCCTGGCAGATTGTTTCCAAAGAGGGAGCTTTGATATCAGCTCCGTCATGGCACGGAAGCAGTGACCGGCAAACTGTGCACAACGTTGGCTCAGACGGGTACTTGCTCGAGGTAGGTTGCCGTATAGTTGGTCCAAGGTGTGTTGGGACTGCCACGGTAGGCCTTGAACCCCTTCAAAACAGGCTGGTAAAGCAACCGTCAAGGCGTTTGGGAAGGCGTGTATTGCATAGTTATACTTGTATCTCTGACTACGGTAGCCATAATGGGCCGACAATCTATCAAGCTGTGCGGTTTCAAAGTGATGCTAAAACATTTTAAGAGATTTTTGAGGGCAGCGTGTAATGTTCAAATTCTCAATGGAACATTTAAAGTTTTGGTGTTGTTTACTGGCGTCATATTGCAGTTTACACGTATCTCTTAAGTGTGACCACCATCAATCAGTCACACTTATCATTACACCATGTACCAAATAAAATAGATTCGAGGTCAGTAAGCACAACCCGAATTATTTCGTACATTAGGCGCACAGTCAAGTTTTAAGAAAACGAAAGGATTTTAATTGCGCCTTATAGTCTGAAAAATGCGATAGTAGTTTATGTAGCACTTCCTGTCCAGTACTCTTATTTTTGTTTCTAATTCCTTTTTCCTCCACCACTTTTCTTTTCTAAGCACCCTCAACTGTCCTAATTGGCAATCGGGATGCTTTTTAATCATCAATCTGCATATCTTTCCCTATGCTTCTGCATTATTTCTCCATTGTTTTCCCTAATAACAGGGTTTCCTCTTGCACTTTGCCTGCTGTCTCAGCATCCAAAGGTCTATTCCAACAACACCCAACTCAGAGTTGAACATAATCCATTAATTTCAAGCTGCATGACTTATGAATTGAGTTTTTTCTTTTGTTTTTTTTTGGAGCAAAGTCGGACCAAAAGGGATTCCTGTTCCACTTTCTCTATTCACATGTTCATTCACATGACTTAAAGATCCTGATCTTTGATGACACAAAGACACAATCCTCGGCTGATAGAAATATGGCCCGGTTTTTCCATTCCAAACCTTCACATGAGCATCTCTCCCTTCCAGCTTTTTGACTCCACTGCCAAGATGGGTAGGGCTTTTCACTTCCACTAAAGCTTCTGCCTCTTGCCTGGTGGATGTTGTGTTGTTGTTGTTGTTTGCTTGAAGGATCTTGCTCTTCCCTTTGTGTAAAATAATGCCAAGGCATACCCGTATTGTTTATTCCTGCAATTTGTTGCTGTGTTGTGTAAAGAAGTGTCAGGTCATCAGCAAAGTTGAGGTCATTCAAATGTGTCCAAGGTGTCTATAGGTGTCGATAGGATTGCTCTTCTGGACACTCCTCAATATCCAATCTATCCCCAACAGGAAAAAGATTGATAACAGTATGCCTCCTTGCCTCACTTCTGTTTACATTTGGAATTAAGAATTAGCTGTAGAGTGAAAAGGTGCCGGAGAACTCTGGGTCAGTCTGCGTTCTCAGGTAAGGCCTCAGATCTGTGGAACTTTTTGCCACTGGAGTTAAAGTCACAGTCAGACATTAAACTTTTCTCCACAAAACTGACAAAGTGGCTTAAGGAAAATCAGAAGTGTGAGCACTAGAACTGGGTGTAGTATGGACAGATAAGGCCAATTATTTTTAAGGTATTTTTATTTTGTCCAACCATTTTTCTACCGCTTGTCTCCTATGGGGTCGCGTGGGGTGCTGGAGCCTATTTCAGCTGCAATTGGGCGGAAGGCGGTTTACACCCTGGACAAGTCGCCATCTCATCGCAGGGCCAACACAGATAGACAGACAGCATTCACACTCACTTTGTGCTTGTTTTAATCTTTTTGTATGTGTTTTCACTTTTCTTAACTTTTCTGTAAAAATCGAACCAGAGACGAAGGGTGGCTAGAAGTCTTATGTACTTTGACAGCTGGTTACCTATGAGTACTGTCCCTGTCAAATAAATAAATAAATACATAAATAAATAGAGCTGGGCAGTGTACTGATATCGCAAGTTATACTGGTATATTTTGAAACGAGATATATTTTAGAGGATACCGCCATACCAATCGTTTGCTCTTCTCTGCGGCTGACATGCGCAGCACAGAGCTGTATTTACTTTCAACCTCTCAACTTTGCCCCTTGCGTGCTGCGTAGGCTTCTCTGACGCACAACGCAACACAATAAACTCTTCAAAAGAATATGGCGGCTGCGGTCCCGAGTGAGGCGATGCTTCTGTCACCGACTTCATTTGGCTAGAGAGACTTTATTTCTTCTTGTAGGGACTTGATCGCTAATCACATCTGTTCATGTTCTGTTGGCGACTTAGCACAACAGCTAGCGATAGCTCCTATCTGATCCTCGGTGTGACAAATGTTTCGCCACTCTTTGGCTGGAAAGTGCTTATCCGCGTAGCTTGTATGGACCAACCTCGTATTGCTTGTATTCAGTCAGGTGAACTCTTCCCAAAAGTGAAAAACAGTGGTGGGCAACCAAGCCAAGATGGCTGTTGTAAAGCAAGTACAAAGTAGGCTTAAATCTTCCTGCAAAAAGCAAATACAAGCAAAAAATCCAATTATGTAATGGAAAAAATTCTTATACTTTATCAAAAAAAAATTGCCTAATGATATCAAGGATTTTACGTCGGTTGCGTTCCCAGACATATCGAACTATCTTGTGCTCCAGACGCAACCCTACACGACAAAACAGATGGAAAATTGGAAAAGCATGGAGGTTTATGACTTCTTTGTGTGTGGCTGCGTCAAGGAAATTGATATCAAGACTCTCCCGGATAAATAAGCATTGTTTTTGCTCGGGTAAGTTTGCATTTCATGATTTACCTTATCGTCTAAGTAAGTAATGTTTGGTGCACGCTGCGTTTATGGGTTGCGTGTTTTTCCCCGTCTTTATCAAAATATGACTATGGATGTCAACATTGAAAGTTTCATTTATGATTGCTGTCTTTGGAAAAAACTTAACTCTTTTAGGTTTTGCTCACATTTGATTAATTTTATTTAGACTTGCCAAGTTGGTAGTTTTGGATACAGTTATTGCAGTCATGTTTTTAAGAGATACACATAATATCAACATAAAACCTAAATGGGAAACATTAAACATTAACAGTATATCAAAAAAACCTTTATAAAGTGATCACTGCAAACTTTTGCATTCTTCGACTCTGCTCCCTTGGACTGAAGTGTGTGTTGCTTTTCTCGTCTTTGTTTCATAATTCTTGCACTCTTCCGTTCTTTTTAATTACCTCTTGAGGAACTCGGAAGAAACGTTTATCCTTTTAGCGATTTGTACCGTTCGCACAGCCAAAAACAACACAAGCAATAGGGCATTTTTTCTTTAAGAAATGCAAAATGGTGCCCAATACCCATTGTAAACAGAGCTAGCTTGACCGCCACGCATATTTAATGGCCACGATGTGAGAAAACAAATCCAAACAATAGCGGCTGGGTAGCTGAAGCGTAGTTTCAAACCTAACAGCCAGCAGCAGCCTTCACCGCACTGAGTGAGGAGAAGCTACATCCATCATCGTGATAATCATTTATGAACAAAATTAACGAAAACTACTTTAACATAATAACGGCTAGCGCATTACTTGATAAGAATAAGCAACACGTTACATTAGTACTTACAACAAAAAGTAATCTGAGTACTATCAACACTGATTTTCTTTGCACGTTTTGTTTCGAATACCGACATGTATCGTATATCGCCATTCGGCCTCAAAATACTGGAATATCAGTTTTGGTCCGTGTTCCCCAGCCCTACTTGGAAAGCATCGGTAGGAGATAAATCAATCCGCAGGCATTTCTTCATATGAGTACCTGATGATGTTAGAAATATTTTCTGGTACCCCCTATTGTTTCTACAGTCTCCGGATTGTCTGCCTATCCACACTGCCAAACACATTCTCATCGTCAATAAACTTACCATGGAAAGGTGAATTCCACTCCATAGACTGGTTCTTCAGTCTTATCTGGTCTTTGCAGGATCTCCTTTATTTGAAATCAGCTTGTTAACCTCTTTTTCGGTAAACTTTATTCAAGATCTTACCTGAGGTCGACAGCATTGCTATCTCCCTGTAGCTGGAACAGAAACCAAGGTCACCTTTCTTTGGAGGCTTAATGACACTGCCATTCTTCCACTGATGGAATGTCCTCCTTCTTTCCACAGTGGACACTTTATCCGCTATCAAAGCTTCTCCAAGACATGTCTGGCCCTGCTGATTTCTCGTTTACCAATTGCTTGACGGAGGTACACATTTCTTAATTTAATGAAATGTCAGCGATGATGTGTTTTCCGGTTGGATATGTTGTAGGTTTGGTGAAGAAAGTCTGTTCAAAAAATTCTCTAAATGCTCCGTTGTTGTATGTTTTTACTGTTCTAACCCTGGAATAGTTTTCTCTGTCCATTACTGGCTTCTCTGGCCAGTTAAACAGACATGTGAGCTTTTTGATGATAGCATAGCTCCATTATTTTTTTACTCTCCTATTTAATTTCTCTTGTCTTTCCTTATGCCCTTTTTTGATTATTATATTGGCTTCTGAGTACTGTTCTTTGGTCTTGTATTTCCTAGCACATGTGCTGCTGTTATTCAATTCTGCCTTCATCCTTGACCTCTCTTGGATATTTTCTAAAATCCCTGCTTGCTTCTCAGAGTGAGGCTACCTTGCTCTAGAGCAGGGGTAGGGAACCTATGGCTCTAGAGCCAGATGTTGCTCTTTTCATGACTGCATCTGGCTCTCAGATAAATCTTAGCTGACATTGCTTAACACGATAAGTAATTAATAATTCTGCTGGTAATCACAGTGTTGAAAATAACGTTCAAATTATAAAACATTCTCATGCATTTTAATCCAACCATCCGTTTTCTATCGCATCTGTTCAAGATGTCGCATTAATGGTAAGAAGTATTACATTTATTACTGGTTAACTTTAGAATAACAATGTTATTAAAAAGAATAAGAGACTTATTGTTCGCTAAAAATGTTGGTCTTACTTAAAAATGCATGCATTTAATTGTATTCAGTGTTAAAAAAATATTACACGGCTCTCATGGAAATATATTTTGAAATATTTGGCTTTTATGGCTCTCTCAGCCAAAAAGGTTCCCGACTCCGGCTCTAGAGGACCGAATACAAAGAGGGATACTCTTTGTATTCGGTCACATGATGTTTTCAGATCTCTTTATGTCGGTTAAAGTGGTGGTCATCCAAATTGATAAGGTGATTGTGCAGCTAACAGCGTTCGAACCAGATCTTACCGCTAAATGCAGATATAAGCAAAAAAATCAACCTATGCAATGGAATCGATTCCTATGGGTTATCAAAAAAAAGATTTTGTCAAGTGATATCGAGTCCCAGACATCTCAAGCTATTTAGTAATCCAGATGTCATTCTACACGACAAAATGGATTAAAACTTGAAAAAGTATAGAGGCCTACAATATTGATGTGTGTGGCGGAGTCAAGGAAATTGGTATTAAAGGGGAACATTATCACTAGACCTATGTAACCGTCAATATATACCTTGATGTTGCAGAAAAAAGACCATATATTTTTTTAAACCGATTTCCGAACTCTAAATAGGTGAATTTTGGCGAATCAAACGCCTTTCTATTATTCGCACTCGGAGCGTTGATTTCACAACGTGACGTCACATAGGTAGTCAATCCGCCATATTCTCAAACACATTACAAACACCAAGTCAAATCAGCTCTGTTATTTTCCGTTTTTTCGACTGTTTTCCATACCTGGGAGACATCATGCCTCGTCGGTGTGTTGTCGGAGGGTGTAACAACACGATCAGGGACGGATTCAAGTTGACTCACGTGGAGTGTGCATCGATTAGCACGGCATCCTAATTGATGCAAACATGCTATTTAAGCTAGCTGTATGTACATTTGTACATACAAATTTAATGCCACAAATTTAAAGTACACCCATATTTAATGCCAAACAAACACTTACCAAACGACAGATTTAAGTTGCTCCAGTGTCACAAGATGCGAAAGTCCCGATCGTTTGGTCTGCACATTTTACCGGCGATGCTAAGGCAGACATGGCACAGAGATGTATGGATATCCTGCGACACTCAACCCTTGGTTAGAAGGCGATCGCCGAATATCGTCAATAGCTATTCGCTCAATAGCTTCAGTTTCTTCTTCAATTTCATTTTCGCTATCTGCCGCCATACTCCAACCATCCGTTTCAATACATGCGTAATCTGTTGAATCACTTAAGCCGCTGAAATCCGAGTCTGAATCCGAGCTAATGTCGCTATATCTTGCTGTTCTATCCGCCATGTTGTTTGTATTGGCATCACTGGATGACATCACAGGAAAATCGACGGTGGCTTCACAGATAGCGAAAATCAGGCACTTTAAAGCCTTTTTCGGGATATTCCATGATGGGTAAAATTTTGAAAAAAAACTTCAAAAAATAAAATTAACTACTGGGAACTGATTTTTATTGGTTTTAACCCTTCTGAAATTGTGATAATGTTCCCCTTTAAGACTCTCCCAGATAATCTAAAATTGTTATTGCTTGGGTAAGGTTACATTTTATGATTTTATTTTGCGTCTTGTGAGGACACGTCAATGTAAACAAACTACTGATTCACTGTTTTTCATTTTGGTTTATGAAACACTTGTAGACATAATGTGTTTTAAGTACTCTGAAACAGGATAACATACAAATAATATCCAGATAATACTTCATAGCATATCAAAAAACTATTCAATGAGGAAAATTTGCACGTTCTTTGACTCTGCTTCCTTGACCTCACCTTTCAAGGAACTTTGAAGTAACTTTTATCCATTTCACAATTTCAATGGTTGGAACTGCCTAAAACAACATAGGGCATTTTTCTTAGAGGAATGGCCTTGTGGTGCCCAGAAGCTTGCTTGACCACTATATCAAGTCTCACATTTTAATGAGTGGGTCGTGACGTCAGGTGAATACAAAGAATACTGGCGAGGGCTTTGTCCCGAGGCGGGTTCAACAAAGCCGGGCAGAGCTCAGGGTAGAGGACAAATGAATAGGTTGGGGGTTGGCCCTGGTTTTAACAACCCTGGAAGAGGACAATGTTACATAATGGCAAACAAGAAAGTCAAAAGAGGGAGCAGCAGTTTGAGAAAAATAAACTTTTTCAAAACTACACAGGTATGGCATGCTTAAAGGCAAACTAAACAGTAAACATGATTTTATGACTGTAAAATATTACTGAATATCCTACATAGATCGTTTTTTTGCAGGCATGTCATGGTTTGAGTCTGGCTGTCTGCATACCAGAGGCTATCTCCACTAAGGAGCGATTTGAACAATAACCCCTACATTCTGCCAAGGATAGTAAAGGCTGCTAGAGAGACTGGACAGACTTAGCACCTGGGCAAGGCTGGAATTCAATCCGCAAAAGCCAAGGAGACTTTCCTTGCGGAATGGTAAGCATAATGATAAGGGAAGGAGGGGTTGGAAGGAGCTCGTGAAAGAAAGAGGACGAAATATGTCACACAGTGTCAGTAAAGTGAATGGAATCTGAAACTCTATGCAGTGGAGGTCGGTGTTTGAGGCTTCGTTGGAGAGTCAACGATGCGGCTGCTCGGAGACATGCGAGAGCCAGACTGCACAAAGCAATCAGCCAAAAATCAGAAGAGGCAGAAAGGCAAACTTTTGGCTGTGGCTGAGGAGACGACTTAGCCCATGGGGAGCAGACAGCCTCTGAAGTAGGTTAGCTGCTGGGAGTACTGGGGAGACGTCCCATTCACTGCCCTGGTACCAGCTGTTCTGGCCTAAGGGGCGAAACATCAATGAGATTTGGTCCCCAGCTGATGACCCTGCAGCTAAAAAGGTTGGCACTGAAGAAATGTGCGGCAAGCCTAGAGCTTAACAGGAAGAAACACCTACCTGTATCAATCAATTCGGGCTTTATCAACCAGTGCCCCATAATGCACTGTTCTAATCCGTTCTATTTTAACATACAAACTCAGTTTCCATATGAGTTGGGAAATTGGGTTAGATGTAAATATAAACGGAATATAATGATTTGCAAATCCTTTCCAACCCATATTCAACTGAAAGCCCTACAAAGACAAGATATTTGATGTTCAAACTCATAAACTTCATTTTTTTTTTTTTACAAATAATAATTAACTGGGAAAGGGCATGTTCACCACTGTGTTACATCACCTTTTCTTTTAACAACACTCAATAAACGTTTGGGAACTGAGGAAACTAATTGTTGAAGCTTTGAAAGTGGAATTATTTCCCATTCTTATTTTATGTAGAGCTTTAGTCGTTCAACAGTCTGGGGTCTCCGCTTTCGTATTTTACGCTTCATAATGCGCCACACATTTTTGATGGGAGACGGGTCTGGACTGCAGGCGGGCCAGGAAAGTACCCACACTCTTTTACTATGAAACCACGCTGTTGTAACACGTGCTGAATATGGCCAGGCATTGTCTTGCTGAAATAGGCAGGGGCGTCCATGAAAAAAACGGCGCTTAGATGGCAGCATTTGTTGTTCCAAAACCTGTATGTACCTTTCAGCATTAATGGTGCCTTCACAGATGTATAAGTTACCCATTTCTTGGTCACTAATGCACCCCCATACCATCACAGATGCTGGCTTTTGAACTGTGCGTCGATAACAGTCTGGATGGTTTGCTTCCCCTTTGGTCCGGATGACACAATGTCGAATATTTCCAAAAACGATTTGAAATGTGGACTCATCAGACCACGGAACACTTTTCCACTTTGCATGAGTCCATCTTAGATGATCTCGGGCCCAGAGAAGCCGGCGGTCTTTCTGGATGTTGTTGTTAAATGGCTTTCGCTTTGCATAGTAGAGCTTTAACTTGCACTTACAGATGTAGTGACAAACTGTATTTAGTGACAATGTATTTTTGAAGTGTTCCTGAGCCCATGTGGTGATATCCTTTAGAGATTGATGTCGGTTTTTGACAAAGTGCCGTCTGAAGGATCGAAGGTCACAGTCGTTCAATGTTGGTTTCTGGCCATGCCGCTTATGTGGAGTGATTTCTCCAGATTCTCTGAACCTTCTGATGATATTATGGACTGTATATGTTGAAATATTGAGAATCGTTGTTCTTAAAGTATTTGACTATTTATTCACGCAGTTGTGGACAAAGGGGTGTACCTCGTCCCATCCTTTCTTTTGAAAGACTGAACATTTTTTGGGAAGCAGTTCTAATATCCAATCATGGCACCCACCTGTTCCTAATTAGCCTGCACACCTGCGGGATGTTCCAAATAAGTGTTTGATGAGGATTCCTCAACTTTATCAGTATTTATTGCCACCTTTCCCAACTTCTTTGTCACGTGTTGATGGCATCAAATTCTAAAGTTAATGATTATTTGCAAAAATAAAAATGTTTATCAGTTTGAACAACAAATATGTTGTCTTTGTAGCATATTCAACTTAATGTAGGTTGAAAATGATTTGCAAATCATTGTATTCCGTTTATATTTACATGTAACACAATTTCCCAACTCATATGGAAACAGGGTTTGTACATAAGCTGAAAAATACTTTTAACAGAGCCAATCTTATGCCACACTACTGATTCCACGACTGTGGAACTATAACATCTTTTGAAACACATTTACAAAATACACTTTGAGGCAATGATTAAATATTAAAATAAAATGTGCCAATAACAATGTGCACAGAGAAGGCTGCAAGGAACTAATACATTTTAGGAATAGCGCGGGGAGGAAATATCAGTCTCTCCCTACCTGGGTTTTGTAAGAGTGTCATTGCCGGCAGACACAGAGCACAAGCTGTGATCGATCTGCTTAGGGCTGCTGGGACACGTTGCAGCTGGCACGTCTGCGGCATCCGCCATCGCTCAAACCGGAGATCAGCGCCTGCATTACGCCAGCATGCCTGGCCTCTGTCCCACAACATGGGATTGGGCGATTTGGAATAATTGGCAGAAGCAGGAATAGGAGCACAGAGTTTCACCTTCATGCACGTTATATACACTGAATGTTACAGACCTGTGCCACTTGGCGAACATTCCCTGCAACACACAAGGTTGAAGTACCTGGCAACAATACAGCAGCAGTTTTAATGGATCTAACTAAAGCATTTTAAACAATTAATTACAATATTTTCATCAAAAACCTAGAACGGTATGGCATCAGAGGGTTGGTCTTAAACTGGATCAGAAGTTATTTAACCAACAGGAAACAATACATAAATCTAGGCAAACACATTTGCAACGTTAAATATATCCTGTGGTGTACCTCAGGGATCAATACTAGGACCACAATTGTTTAATATTTTTACAAATGACATTTGTAAAGTTACAAAATATTTAAAGTTAGTATTATTTGCGGATGATACAAAAGCAGGTTGTTCAGGAGAGAACACACAGAAGATAATACAAAAAAATAACAGAAGAAATGAACAAATTAAAATAATGGTTTCACAAAAACAGAGTATCTTTGAATCTCAGTAAAACTAAAATAATGCTATTTGGTAACAGTAGAAGAGAAAGTCAAACACAAATACAAATAGACGTAATATATATTGATAGAGTAAATAAAACCACATTTCTAGGTTATAATGATTGCTGATAAAATTAACTGGAAATCTCATATAAAATATACAACATAAAGTAGCAAGAAACGTGTCAATAATGAATAAAGCAAAACATGTTCTATACCAAAAATCACTTCATATTCTCTACTGCTCACTAGTGTTACCATATCTGACTTATTGTGCAGAAATATGGGGAAATAACCACAAAAGTAAACTTCATTCATTAAAGGTGTTACAAAAAAGATCAGTTAGAAAAAAAAATTATGTTGGCAATAGAGAACATTCAAACCCTTTTATTCATGGAATCGAAAATACTGAAATTACAGGACATAGTGAATTTGCAAACAGCTAAAATTTTTCACAAAGCAAATTACAATCTGCTAATCAAGAATATACAACAATTCTTCTCAACAAAAGAGGAGAAATATAACCTAAGGGAAAAATGGTAAATGGGCTATACTTACATAGCGCTTTTCTAGCTTCAAGGTACTCAAAGCACTTTGACACTATTTCCATTTTCACCCATTCACACACACATTCACACACTGATGGCAGGAGCTGCCATGCAAGGCCCTAACCACGACCCATCAGGAGCAAGATTGGAGTGTCTTGCTCAAGGACACAACGGACATGACGAAGTTGGTGGAAGGTGGGGATTGAACCAGGACCCTTAAGGTTGCTGGCACGGCAACTCTCCCAACTGTGCCACAGAGTCCTTTTATCATTTATTTTAATTTAAAACATTTGTACGTACGTACAACACTTAAGACCTTTAGCATATCAGTATGTGGAATTAAATCATGGAATGGGTTAAGCAAAGAAATTAAACAATGTACTAATATGATCCACTTCAAGAAACTCTTCAAACTTAAAGTGTTTACAAAGAAAAATAATCATGATGAACATTTTGAATATATTTCATCCAACCATTCAATTTCTAGATAATCCTATTTATCTCACCATATGAAATATAACTTACTTCACTAATTATTATTTCAATCAATCAATCAATCAATGTTTACTTATATAGCCCTAAATCACTAGTGTCTCAAAGGGCTGCACAAACCACCACGACATCCTCGGTAGGCCCACATAAGGGCAAGGAAAACTCACACCCAGTGGGACATCGGTG
This sequence comes from Nerophis ophidion, assembly GCF_033978795.1. Taxonomy (NCBI): domain Eukaryota; kingdom Metazoa; phylum Chordata; class Actinopteri; order Syngnathiformes; family Syngnathidae; genus Nerophis; species Nerophis ophidion. The sequence continues at coordinate 48,596,855 of NC_084617.1, read as the reverse complement.
ACAATAATGATCCAGTGGGACGTCTGTGACAATAATGATTATGAGAACCTTAGAGAGGAGGAAAGCAATGGATGTCGAGCGGGTCTAACATGATACTGTGAAATTTCAATCCACAATGGATCCAACACAGTCGCGAGAGTCCAGTCCAAAGCGGGTCCAACTCAGCAGCGAGAGTCCCGTTCACAGCGGAGCCAGCAGGAAACCATCCCAAGCGGAGGCGGATCAGCAGCGCAGAGATGTCGAGGCGGATCCGCAGCGCAGAGATGTCCCCAGCCGATACACAGGCAAGCAGTACATGGCCACCGGATCGGACCGGACACCCTCCACAGGGGAGAGTGGGACATAGAAGAAAAAGAAAAGAAACAGCAGATCAACTGGTCAAAAAGGGAGTCTATTTAAAGGCTACAGTATACAAATGAGTTTTAAGGTGAGACTTAAATGCTTCTACTGAGGTGGCATCTCAAACTGTTACCGGGAGGGCATTCCAGAGTACTGGAGCCCGAACGGAAAACGCTCTATAGCCCGCAGACTTTTTTTGGGCTTTGGGAATCACTAACAAGCCGGAGTCCTTTGAACGCAGATTTCTTGCCGGGACATATGGTACAATACAATCGGCAAGATAGGATGGAGCTAGACCGTGTAGTATTTTATACGTAAGTAGTAAAACCTTAAAGTCACATCTTAAGTGCACAGGAAGCCAGTGCAGGTGAGCCAGTACAGGCGTAATGTGATCAAACTTTCTTGTTCTTGTCAAAAGTCTAGCAGCCGCATTTTGTACCAACTGTAATCTTTTAATGCTAGACATGGGGAGACCCGAAAATAATACGTTACAGTAGTCGAGGCGAGACGTAACAAACGCATGGATAATGATCTCAGCGTCTTTAGTGGACAGAATGGAGCGAATCTTAGCGATATTACGGAGATGAAAGAAGGCCGTTTTAGTAACGCTCTTAATGTGTGCCTCAAAGGAGAGAGTTGGGTCGAAGATAATACCCAGATTCTTTACCGTGTCGCCTTGTTTAATTGTTTGGTTGTCAAATGTTATAGTTGTATTATTAAATAGAGTTCGGTGTCTAGCAGGACCGATAATCAGCTTTTCCGTTTTTTGGGCGTTGAGTTGCAAAAAGTTAGCGGACATCCATTGTTTAATTTCATTAAGACACGCCTCCAGCTGACTACAATCCGGCGTGTTGGTCAGCTTTAGGGGCATGTAGAGTTGGGTGTCATCAGCATAACAGTGAAAGCTAACACCGTATTTGCGTATGATGTCACCTAGCGGCAGCATGTAGATGCTGAAGAGTGCAGGGCCAAGGACCGAACCCTGGGGAACTCCACACGTTACCTTAACGTAGTCCAAGGTCACATTGTTATGGGAGACACACTGCATCCTATCAGTAAGATAAGAGTTAAACCAAGACAGGGCTAAGTCTGACATACCAATTCGTGTTTTGATACGTTCTAATAAAATATTATGATCGACGGTATCGAAAGCAGCGCTAAGATCGAGGAGCAGCAACATAGATGACGCATCAGAATCCATCGTTAGCAATAGATCATTAGTCATTTTTGCGAGGGCTGTCTCCGTCGAGTGATTTGCCCTGAAACCGGATTGAAAGGTTTCACATAGATTGTTAGACGCTAAGTGTTCATTTAACTGCTCCGCAACAATTTTTTCGAGGATTTTTGAAATAAAAGGAAGGTGAGACACCGGTCGGTAGTTTACCATGAGGTCAGGATCGAGGTTAGGTCTTTTAAGAAGAGGATGAATAACCGCTTTTTTGAATGCTAGGGGAACAGTGCCCGAGGAAAGTGATAAGTTTATAATATTTAGCACTGATGGACCTAATAATACAAAGAGCTCCTTGATCAGTTTCCCAGGAAGAGGGTCAAGTAAACATGTTGTTTGTTTTATTCCATTTACACGTTGTAACAATTCCTCTAATGTTATTTCCTCAAAACGAGAGAAACTATTTTGGAGGGCAGTATCCGCCGTATATACAATCGTGTCAGTGTTAATAGAACCCCGTTGTAGCTGGGACGCATTGTCTTTAATCTCCTTTCTAGTGACTTCAATTTTCTTACTAAAGAATTGCATAAAGTCATCAGCTGAGTGGGTGGAGCTACTGGAAGGAGTCCCTTGTTGGGTTAGCGATGCTACCGTACTAAACAAAAATTTAGGATCGTTTTTATTACGGTGGATGAGATTTGAGTAATAATTAGCTTTAGCTAAGGTAAGCATGCGTTTATAAGTTATTAAACCATCACTAAATGCTTGATGGTGCAGCTCAAGTTTAGTCGTGCGCCATTTGCGTTCCAGCTTTCTGCATAATAATTTCTGAGCTCTAGTTTCTTCTGTAAACCACGGGGTGCGCTTTTTTGGAGCCTTTTTTAACTTTAGCAGTGCTTTGTTATCAATGGTTTCGCGCAGGGGGTCGTTAAAGTTGTTAGTGAGGTTATCAATAGAGCCCACATACTTTGGGAATGGTGCCATTACCGAGGGCAGTAGGTCAGCAAGAGTTGTCGTTGTGGCCGTATTAATGTTGCGGCTGCTATAGCAGTTATTATTATTATTAGTTTGACGAACATGCGTCTGAACCTCGAATTTTATAAGGTAATGATCGGACAATACTTTAGTATACGGGAGTATCGTAACTTTGGAAGCGGTGATACCCCTGACAAGCACTAGGTCTATCGTATTACCGTTGCGATGCGTGGGTTCATTTATTATTTGTGTGAGACCACAGCTATCAATTATAGTCTGGAGCGCTACGCACGGTGGGTCCGATGGGGTATTCATATGGATATTAAAGTCCCCCATTATGATTATATTATCGGCGTGTGTCACTAGATCAGCAACGAACTCTGAGAATTCATTGATAAAGTCCGAACAGGGCCCTGGGGGGCGGTAGATAACAGCCAGGTGTAGAGGCAGCGGTGTGACAGACCTCATAGTAAGCACCTCAAACGATTTATATTTATTATTTATGTTAGGACTAAGGTTAAAGTTTTCGTTGTATATTAGTGCGACCCCCCCACCCCTTTTAAGCGGACGGGCAATATGCGCATGTGTAAAGTTAGGAGGACATGCCTCATTTAGCGCAAAAAAGTCGTTTGGTTTAAGCCAGGTTTCACTGAGACCGATGACGTTAAGATTGTTGTCTCTGATGATATCATTAACTAACAACGTTTTGGGAGACAATTTATTTTTATTGTTATTACTTATGGAGTATATTGGGAATAAATTGAGAACCAACTGCTATGTAAAGAAAAAGGGGTAGGATTAAATAAGTTCTGCTTCTTCCTACTCCTTTCCAGACATGTCGAATACAGAAACTGGAAATTGTGATGTATCATGTTGTATGCATGCATGTTCCAAACTCAACTAAACTCAACTCAACTCAACTTGACACAGATGCACAGGTTCGATGCTACTAAATATGAAATTCTGTATTAACGATTGCATACATTCACAAACACGAGAGCTTTAGCGAAGCAGCAGGCTGCAACTGAGGATGTTCCCATGCTTTCATCTCTAGCGAGTGTACTACATAATGTAGAAATATGGGCTGGACTTTGCAGAAATAGCATACAAGAGCTGGGTGCTCATCCAGAATTCTGCTATTAGAGGTTTAACAAGGACAATTTAGTAGATCATATTCCTCCAGCTCTAACCTCTCTGCACTGGTCTTCCAATTAGGAGCAAGACAGAGTTTCAACTTCTGCTACTTGTCGTGAAATCACTATTAGATAGTTTAGTGTCACAATTCCATTGGGATAATTGATTTTTCTGTTTTTCCTAACAACGAAGTTTTAGTGGTCTTTCTTTCTTGCTGCCTTCTGCTCCTTGTCTTTTTGTGTGGTTTTCCGAACTGTCTATTGTGCTATTAGTCTCGTGTATTTATTATTCTGGTTATGGCCACTCCTTGTTGGTTTCTTATCTGCTGCCTTGTGCTTATTTAGTCCCACATGTCTTCGTCATTTAACTCCGAAATTGACTGAATTGATTCTCTTGAAGTCTGCTTTCTCCGACTCTGGTCTAGCTGCTTCCTCCCACGTTAACATAATAGGACAAAGGCAAGGCTGGGCAATTTTATTTATAGAGCGCTATTCGTACACAAGGCAATTCAAAGTGCTTCACAGAAAATCAAAAGAAGGAAAAATAATTCAAATTCAAATCAGAAAATTCAAGTATCATAAAAACAATCATAATTACTTAAAATGAATCAAATGCTGTAGATAAAATACAAAACCCAAAACCAGTAAAGTTGGCACGTTAGGTCATTCATAAATGAAAACAGAATACAATTATTTGCAAATCCTTTTCAACTTGTATTCAATTGAATGGACTGCAAAGACAAGATATTTAATGTTCGAACTACGAAACTAAACTTTTTTGTTGGCAAATAATCATTACCTTAGAATTTAATGGCGGCAACACATTGCAAAAAAGTTGACACAGGGGCATTTTCACCACTGTGTTACATGGCCTTTCCTTTTAACAACACTCAGTAAACATTTGGGAACTGAGGAGACCAATTTTTGAAGCTTTTTAGGTGGAATTATTTCCCATTCTTGCTTAATGTACAGCTTAAGTTGTTCAACAGTACAGAGTCTCCGTTGTGGTATTTGAGGCTTCATAATGTGCCACACATTTTCAATGGGAGACAGGTCCGGACTAAAGGGAAGCCCGTCTAGTTCCCACACTCTTTAACTTTAAAGCCACACTGTTGTAACACGTAGCATGGCATTGTTTGCTGAAATAAGCAGGGGCGTCCAAGATAACATTGCTTGGATTGCAATATATGTTGCTCAAAAAGCAGTATGTAATTTTCAGCATTAATGGTGCATTCACAGATGTGTTACCCATGCCTTGGGCACTAATACACCCCCATACCATCATATATGCTGGCTTTTGAACTTTGCGTCTATAACAATCCGGATGGTTCTTTTCCTCTTTGGTCCGGATGACAGAATGTCCACAGATTCCAAATACATCTGAAATGTGGACTCGTCAGACCACAGAATACTTTTTCACTTTGTATCAGTCCATCTTAGATGAGTAGGGTCCAGCAAAGCCTGCGGTGTTTCTGTGTGTTGTTGATAAATGGCTTTCGCTTTGCATTTTAGAGATTTTTAACTTGCATTTAAAGATGTAGCGACCAACTGTAGTTACTGACAGTGGTTTTCTGAAGTGTTCCTGAGCCCATGTGGTGATATCCATTACACACTGATGTCGGTTTTTTTTATGCATGACCGCCTGAGGGAACGAAGGTCCGTAATATCATCGCTTACGTGCAGGGATTTCTCCAGATTATTTTAACCTTTCGATGATATCACAGTCAAAGGTCCGTAATATCATTGCTTACGTAGAGTGATTTCTCCGGATTCTTTGAACCTTTTAATGATATTACAGACCGTGGATGGTCCATCCATCCATTGTCTACCGCTGAAATCCTAAATTCCTTGCAATAGCTGGTTGAGAAATGTTGTTCTTAAAGTGTTAGACAATTTGCTCATGCAATTGTCCGCAAAGTGTTGACACTTTCCCCATACTTGTTTGTGAATGACTGAGCATTTAACGGAAGCTGATTTTATACCTAAACATGGCACCCACCTGTTCCCAATTAGCCTGTTCACCTGTGGGATGTTCCAAATAAGAGTTTGATGAGCATTCCTCAACTTTCTCAGTCTTTTTTGACACTAATACTAGGTTTTTTTAAACATGTTGCAGACATCAAATTCCAAATAAAGGTACTATTTGCAAAAAAATAATGTTTTCCAATTCAAATGTTACGTATCTTCTCTTTGCAGTCTATTCAATTGAATATAGGTTGCAAAGAATTTGCAAATCATTGTATTCTGTTTTTATTTACGATTTACACAATCTGCCAACTTCACTGTTTTTGTGTTTTGTACTTTCAGTTGTCATATGCAATATTGAATAAAATTGTTTTCAGGCCGGATTTGAACGTTGCCAACGTTGAGGTCTGTCTCACATCTTTAGGATAACTATTGAAGATTTTAGGAATATAAAACTGAAGTGCAGTTTCACCATGCTTGGTCTTTACACCTTATTCATTCAGGTCCAATTTATCATCACATTGGATTCAAAAATTATGTTGTCCGCACTGTTAGCTGCAGGTGTTCAGATTGTATTTGTTACATCCACACATCAGCATGTAGTACTGAGCTAGCTGCATGGTAATAGGTATAAGCAGAAGTGTCACTACGTATACCGCATTTTCCGGACTATAAGGTGCACTTAAAATCCTTAAATTTTCTCAAAACTCGACAGTGCACCTTATAATCTAATGTATGGAATATTTCTGGTTGTGCTTACCGACACCGAAGCTATTTTATTTGGTACATGGTGAAATGTTAAGTGTGACCAGTAAATGGCAGTCACACAGAAGAGATGTGTGTAGACTGCAATATGACTCAAGTAAACAACACCAACATTTTATATGTTCCATAAAAATATAGAACATTTCACACGGTTATCAAAATCTATCAAAATGTTTTATTCCGACTTTGGTAAGCTATGAAGCTGCACCGCTTGATGGATTGTACTGTGCTTCAACATACAAGTATTATTATGGTGTGTGTATAAGATAAGACATGATATCTGGCATTTTGTTTCACAATATTATGCAAAAGCAACTTTTCTTACCTTCTGATACCTGCTTATTTGTATTTGGGATCTGCATAAGTCCTGAAATAGTGCGCCCGTGTGCCACTGTAGTCCGTGGTGACACCATTGTCGATAAGCTTTTTCTTTTTCTCTATCTTCTTGTTATGTTGCCATTTCTAGTACAAAGCAGTGTAAAATTCTTACTTATGTCTGTCAGTAAACTCTCCATGAAAGCGGTGAAACATAACGGTGTAGAGAGTTTACATTATTCACCCAAAGAACTTCAGTTATTAGAGACTTCCGGTCGGACGTTTTTTCACGGGACACATTTCCAGCGTTGTTATTGCACTAGTGAGCATTGGATCAGGAGGTGCTGCTCTATTATTGATTTAAGTAAAGTCTGAATGTCATTAAAACAGTTAGCTCCATTTTTTGACACTTCTTACACTCCCGTCCTTGCACGCTACAACAAAGATGACGGAGAAAAGAAGTATGAAAATAGACCTGACAAGATTCTCTCATCGGCAATGCGCCCTATGGTCAGTAAAATACGAGACCTTATTTACCCCTTTGATGAATTGTCCTTTTTTCATTATAACATTTTTTTTGTCTTGTAAAATTATGTGAAGAGTCAATTTTTCCTGATAATTGGTTTCAAAATGGGTCAATTGCAAGTATTAAACTTGTTAAAATTTTAAAACCATTTACCATGCACACTTACTCTTCATGATAGTTGCTGGATTTATTTAGCCTAGGTATTTTCTTTCGAGTTCCAATTTATTTTGTATTACATTCAATCAATACCAAGCAAAAACAGACAGTATTATAATACATAATAAATGAAAAGGAGCAGAAAGAATTATAAATGTACAAAATTGTCCCTTAATTGACACACATACACTTATAATCTATTCAAATTAGAAGAAGTCAGCAACAACAACAAAAATACATCAGCTTACTCAATGCCATATTTCTATTTTATAACTTACAAAAACATCAGCTTATTTAAAATGCTATATTTTTTTCATAATTATTTTATTTCATTAATTAGGTTACATTTAGGTCTTTGTGGCACTAGGTTAAAGTTGCAACATATAATAATTTCATGTCAAGTAATCATTAAATGGCCCTGATATGTCAAAAGTGTTAATAAATCATGTTCTTTTTTAATACATTTATAACTGATAACAGTAGTTCAGCCGGGATATTTTCATTTAAAAATTTGATTTTCAGCCCCGAAATCTTATTGTTTTCATTTTGATTCCCTTCACCCTCCACCGTTTAACCAATTATAAAGTCTGTTACACCCAGGTTGCCAGTTAAGCACAGCCATCTTTGTCTGGCTACTGCCACTGGTAAGGTTACTAAACATGTCAGACCTTAGTCAATCTAAAAAGCATTGTTACGATTCTCAATTTATTCATGACAAAACCACGAACAAAACGAGGATTTGCATCAGGATGCCTTTAAAGGATGGAGACGATTGAAGGCGGAGAAGATTTGTTCATCTGACGCCAAGCGTGCCAATTTCCTATTTGATAGGTAAGTCAGGCATTTACATTTTCTTGCTACTTGTAATAAATGGAAATGGACATTTGGTATGTAAACTATATTGTCCAATACAGTCTACCATCTTGTCTAACGAAGCTAATATGTTCCTGAAACGAATGCTTAGGAGCGAAACACCATCACACTAGTGTAGCTTAGCATGCTAGCCCGTTCAATGACACATTACCATACAGGCTAACGGGCGAAATATATGCCCGTTAGGCTGTATGTCGATGTGTCATCCAGGGCATAATTTATTTTTGGCGAATGTGGGTATGGGTAGTGTCAGTGCTTATTTCATTCTCAGTATGCTTATACGCTGAGGAAATGAGTTCCAAATTTAGCACAGCTAATTGCGGTTTCTGGTACTGTATGTGCATCATGTATCATCTGTATGTGGCATTTGCTTGTCACAATATAATACATGTATTGATTTTCTACTTTGTGTAATGACACGGGAGTAGGCTATATAATTTATGTGTAACATGGTTTTTGCGTAACTGTGGGTTGGCTCATAGAACCACACTCTGCACTGAAATATGGTGATGTGCGTACATGGAAGAGAACGCAGTGCTTCAGGTTGGATGCAACATGGAGTTATGCTGAACGAAATGTGTCGGTCATTTTACTGTTGGCTTTGGCTTGCCGTCAAAGTAGGCCTATGGGGTATATATATATATATATATATATATATATATATATATATATATATATATATATATATATATATGTATATATATATATATATATATATACATTGTATATATATGTATATGTATATATATATATATATATATAGGGACGGCGTGGCGCAGTGGGAGAGTGGCCGTGCGCAACCCGAGGGTCCCTGGTTCAAATCCCACCTAGTACCAACCTCGTCACGTCCGTTGTGTCCTTAGCAAGACACTTCACCCTTGCTCCTGATGGCTGCTGGTTGGCGCCTTGCATGGCAGCTCCCTCCATCAGTGTGTGAATGTGTGTGTGAATGGGTAAATGTGGCAGTAGTGTCAAAGTGCTTTATATATATATATATATATATATATATATATATATATATATATATATATATATATATATATATATATATATATATATATATATATAGTTATTTCAATGGTGGTACGTGCGGTCAGTCAAACGAGACATTTTAGCAGGGTAATGCCAACATTCCGTCCCGACTCCCGACGCGAAAATATTACTGCTTAAGTTTACAAATACATTTGGCTAATCGACATCAGTAAAATATGGCATCATTACTTAGTAAACCATCTTGCAAGAAGTATAAACAAGAGAAACCTACGGTGTAGGACTTGTCGATTGCCATTCAAAGTTCCTTCGAGTAGGATTCAGATTCGTATCTGGCAACCTCAATCAGGGAGAGTGGGAGGGGACTACATAATTTTGACCATGATTGCAGTACCATTTTTGGCCACATTACTCCATATGGCACCTTTAATAATAGCAGCTATTTGTTCAATTAGAAAATAGCTCAGTAGATAATAATGTCAGTTTTCACACCATTGCAACTACGTTTTCCACAATCTTTTTTGAGTTTGCATATTTTCTGTCAGTAATACTCCTAAAACCACGATTATTCTATCCTCTCATTTCTGTCCAGCATCTTATTTAGGGTCGGGAGACATTGAACATTTGTTGCCTGTTTTTGTGTTTGGTGATTCTAGGATGGTTGCTTTGTTTCTTCTGCTTCGATTTTGTAAAATCAGGTTTAATCACGCAAAAATGTGGGTTCGGAGAACGAGAGTCTGGTGGGACGAAATTGTTATGTGTGGTGTGTATTGTTGATATTATCATAGTACACCAAACATGATCAAAATTGTACAATGCCTGATTTTGTATTTTTGTGTGGTCTGTGACAAAATTATAAAATCTTTATACATGTGCTCCGTTTATTTAGCTCAATTTTGGAGAAGGTTTGTTTTTTTACACAAAGTCTCTGTAATTGCTCTAGTACATCCCACCAGGTCACTGGTGTGTGTGACAGGATGAAAAGATGTGGTTTACTTAATTAAGAAAAAGTTATTGGCTGTAGTTATAATTGCATTAATAAACATTTCATACACAATGTGATGGGTCTTTCATCCAGATTCTTTGGTCCTGTATGTGTGACATGTGTAAAACTGTATGAAAAAGTTTTATAAAATATTTGAACACACGGCGAGGCCCTCATTGATTACTGAAACAAAATCAGTCAGTCGAAATTCATAAAGAAAATGGAGGTAAGAATCAATTAATCCTGAAATTAATGTTGAGGGGGTGCATATTCATGTCCAATTTGATTGAAAATGACAGTGAGGACAGGGAAGCCTTAGGATTTACCTGCAATTGAGATCCGACTATGAGAAACCTTCTTTTTTTTTGCATGATGGTACCTGCTAATGAGAGTTTACAATCTGCAAAAGTCCCTATTCATGGCAATGGAGGAGACAATGAATCGGTAAGTAATAACAGTCTGTTAGAAATGTGTGAATGATATATTAGCAATGTTAGTTTGATTTGTTGTGTAGCTTGCTTAGCTTTCTACTACATGACAATAGCGTCACCGTCCACCGTCAATATAAAGAATGATTTTTCTAAGAAGTAATTTTAATTACATCAGTGTTTAAAGTGATTGGCAATGGAACAGTTAGTAATATAATTCGTTATTACGTTTGCGATGTCGCTTGTAGCGTGGTTTACTGCAACCGGCTTGAGCCTCCATTGTTTACAACTGCCGTATTTTTCGGATTATAAAATGCATATGAAGAAGGAAAAACATGTATATACGTCGCACTGGAGTATAAGTCACATTTTTGGGGGAAATTTATTTGATAAAATCCAACACTAAGAATAGACATTTGAAAGGCAATTTAAAATAAATAAAGAATAGTGAACAACAAGCTGAATAAGTGTACGTTATATGACGCATAAATTACCAACTGAGAAGGTGCCTGGTATGTTAACGTAACATATTATGGTAAGAGTCATTCAAATAACAATAACATATAGAACATGCTATATGTTTACCAAACAATCTGTCACTCCTAATCGATAAATCCGCTGAAATCTTCTTTTTCGATGTCGCTTCTAAACAACTCTGCCAACTCCAAAGGTATGCGCCGCTTCCTCTTGTCATTTTCTGCTGCATATTTCACTACGTCCAGTTTGTAATCTGCAGTACATGATTTCCTTTTCGGGGCCATTTTTGTTCAGCCCTTCTCAGTTTTTATAAGTTACCGCCAACGATGAAATGATCCATTTTAATAGCTATAGCAGTATAATATAGCATATAGTAGTTAGCATTCCATGACCCACAATGCACTTCTGCCATGACCCACCCCCGCCAAATTGTTATTGGTTGACGTGTGTGTGACGATTGCTGACATTTGCTTCGTCTCTTCCGGGAACGAGATAAATAATATTATTTGATATCTTACGGTAATGTGTTAATAATTTCATACATAAATTGCTCCGGAGTATATGAAAAAAACTGTGACTTACAGTCCGAAAAATACAGTATTCAAAGTAGCAGCAGTGAAAGTATTGTAATAATCCCAGGATTGTAGGCTCACACAACTTCTGGCTTTGTCTTGTCTTTGTTGCACAAGATGTAATTCAACCACACAACAGCTCTCAAGTGTCTCCATCCTTTTTTCCGGCAAAACTCGAACTCCTACTTCCTATCAACAACATTACTTCCCTATCTCTCCCGGAAGTCCCGCCGCCCCAGCCAAAGTCATCGGCTAACACCCCGTAGCCAGCCGCTACAGTATTAACATGATATAGAATTGAAACACATTGTACTGTAAATACAGTATATACACATAGATATGTCCAGGATTTAGCATTGGTGAGTGTGGAGAGGCGGGGCCGGCGCTCCGACGGCGAGGCAGGGCACACCAAAGCCCGCTCCAAGATGGCGGCGAGGAAGCGTAGCCGGCAGGACGCGTCTGGATCGACGCCATAAACAAGATCAGGTGTGTGGATCGTGCAGCTGGGCACGCCCGTCTAATCTCCTCACAAGAGGTAAAAGGGAAGCAGCAGAGGATGACAGGGCAGAAGGAGGAGCGGGACGAGAAACACAACAAGCAGCGCATGCAACGCGGAAGAGAGCGAGGGGCAGACGCAGACGACGCGGATGGCTGAAAAGCAAACCGCAAAAGACTTTTCTTATCGGTGAATAAATAAGTCTACACTTGCGAGCAAATGTCCTTTCTTGGTGGTCCTGGAAACCCGCATGACATCATGAGACCGTCACAATAAGATACAGACTCTGTAGAAGTTTAACCTTAATTTATAGTTCAGACCTGCAGCCTGGCTGGTGACTACAATATCCCGTTGATCTCGCTATATTATCTGGGACGTTGTGTTGTGGTGAAAGTCACTCCAAACAGATGGCAGTTGCCGGTCATCGATGTCGTTATAAGCTAAAAAGGTAACAAACTCCAAATAATTTCGGCCGGGCAGGGGTGAATGCTGACTCAGCGTGAGGGGGGGTGTTCAGCAACGATATGGCTTACAAATAGATCTTTGAAACAAACGAGCCATAATTACAAGAACAAACAAAGTGTTTTAAAAATAGATAACAAATCTGAATATGACCCCTTTATCGTTCCATTTTTGCCAAAATGGTAACAATTGAACCCTGAATTTAGGATAAAAACATTGTTCTTTCAACATGTCTATTTCTATTGCATTCTTGTTGTTTTTTCCAATTCCTCGTCTTCATTCTGTTATTGTTTTAATATACTTGTTTCTGCACAGGGCTCTCAAATGCAGACAAGAACGACACTTATTTCATAGTTCAGGGTCTAAAAATTATGTTTACAGGTAAAATTTCCCCCAAACTAAACACGGTAGTGATTTTAAATGTATTTTCAGACTAATCAAGAGGATTGTTACCACCATTTTGTTCATACTGTACGGAAAATCAATACTGTATGTGAGTGACAAAAGAGCTGTAGTGTCTAGATGTCCTTGTCACAGTGACGTGCGGTGAGGTTCATGGCTGGTGAGGAACTGACTTCATCACAGTCAGATGTATAAACATATGAACCCTATAGAGTATCTTATTCACCATTTGATTAGCAGCAGTTAACAGGTTATTTTAAAAGCTCATACAAGCATTCTTCCCTGCTTGGCACTCAGCATCAAAATATGGAATTGGGGGTTGAATCACCAAAAAAGATTCCCGGCCGCTGCTGCTCACTGCTCCTCTAACCTCCCAGGGGGTCAAATGCAGAGGACAAATTTCACCACATCTAGTGTGTGTGACAATCATTGGTACTTTAACTTAATGTAGCAGGTACTTTAGCTGGTATAGTATCGTATAAATAAATTACACTTATTATTATCATTATTAGCAATAATAATGCTATCATTAACAATATTAAATAATCACATGTACGTACAAAATAACAAACACAACAGTACACAGTGTTGTCACTATGACAGGTGTAACCGCGCTCCAACGGCAGTGTTCATTCATCGTCTTTACTGTAGCATAAACAATCCAGATGGTCTTAAAACGCCACAATACTCAGTCACCATATTTAAGTACCCAAAATAAAGACTCGACATAAATATAAATTCAATCGGATCAGAAACATTGGAGGAAACGGGATTAAAACTCGATGCTAACTGCCAATAGAAAATACATGGGTACGGCTAGTAGCTACAATTAGCAAACAAATTCACTTACCAACTTGGCTTAATATCTCAACATCGACATACTCTTTCGTCGCAACTCGGTCCTGATGGTCGGCACCTATGAGTTTACAATTAGTTGTAAAATGTTGGAAGGTTATTTTTACGATATGCAGGCAAATGACAAGTTTAAAACATACTGGCTTCAGATGTTCCCAGGCCTAGCCTGGTAGTGCAAGAATGATCTCTGGGATCACTGGCGCCCTCTACCACCAGGAAGCCTGAAAACAGGTGCCTCATATAGTGGGTCTTCGCAGCCGTTTTATGATTGCACAAGAAATACGTTACACACATACAGCTGTTGACAAAATACACTGTACATTATATACCTAAGCTAACTAATCTATGGAAATGTATAATATAATTCATATAGCAATACTGTCTCACTGCACAGCAGCCAGCAGTTAGCCGAGTCATTGCGCAATCCACGGGGAGGCTCAAGTGGCTGTGACTCACCGCAAGTAATTCTGAGTATTTGAACAGCAAATGTGAAAATTAAGTGATTTTGAATAAAAAATAACCTGCCTCCCCTGACTGCACGTCACTGCCTTGTCATAATCAGTTGCCTCGATAATGTCTTATTTTAGTTTGACTCTCTTAGTTCTGTTTCCAGCATTTTTGCCATGACAGGGTTGCATGTTAAGGCGAATATCGTTTTCCCAGGATGGAGATCGAACTCCGGAGGCATTTTGGAGGTAAGACAATCATTTATTTACCATAAATCAGTAAAAATAAAAATCAAACGAAAAAGCTTGCCGATAGCACCGGAAGCTATGGCGAAGCTTAGTCCAAAAACAGGAATCGGAGAGGGGAGCTCATCCCGCCTCTGCTCGGTCCCCCCGCTCTGTCTCTCCACAAAAGAACTCACACGTGACTTGTTGCATGGAGCAAACAAAGGCAGGAAAAAAATTGTTTTCTGATTAGTGCCCTGGAGCAGGTGAGTGTTCCGAACACTAATCAGAAGCAGGTAAAAATAATCAGCACTGGGGTTGTACAGTATACCTGTATTAGTATAGTACTGAGATACTAAAGAATCATATTATAAGTGAACATTGAATGATTGATTGATATTTGGCACTATACTGCCTCTGAAAAGTACCGGTCCACCACTGCCCTAGCAGCCCTGTTGTCGTCACGTTGTGACATTGCAGGTTTACGAGCAGACGCGCATGTTTGGTAGCGCACAATCACGGCGTACTGATAAGCAGACACAGTGTGAGGACAGAAAAGGGAGAATGGACTCATTTTGGCTAAAAAAACTAACGATAAAGGTGAAGTTTTAACACTGAAATGCTTTAAGACATGGCTAGCTAGCTAGCGGCTAAAGTTCAGCCTCCATGGCGACAAATAAGGTAGTTTTCCTAAAAGTATCATCCTTGCAGGATAAGGGATAGCTAATCATGCTTCAGTACACACCGGCGCTCACCACCGTCAAAATGTAAACAAATGTCATGGGTGGCTCTACACTAGACTGACCATACGTCCTCTTTTCCCCGGACATGTCCTCTTTTGCGGGACTGTCCGGGCGGGGTTTCTTACATGCCTCAAATGTCCGGCGTTCTGTGTCAAGGTTGCGTGTATTTCCAAGGTATGTACAGGGTTAAGAAGGATTAAAAACAAAACAAAGTGTGAATGTGTGCGCAGACAGAAACAGTGAAGTGAAGTGAATTATATTTGGATTGATAGACGCGTGCGTGCTAAACGTGCTAACTAGCATGGGAATACGTCGGCGGCTACATCCAGCGGCCTGTGAAGCAGGGGAGTATAGTAGTAGCGGGGGCCGTCTATGGAGCAGACGCCAGCGGTGTGATCGGAAACGCGGATGCCGAGCGGGGCTAAAAACAAAGCAGAAGGCTAATCCCCACAGAACACCACTTCCCTCCATCCTGAAGACGGATTTAAATGGAAAATGCGAGACTACTGGTCTGGGTAAGGAGTCAGTTAAATTAGAACAAGTTTTTTCTGCTTTGAGTGTTTCAGAGTTGGACATGTGTTTTACTGAGGTGGCTAACTATGATGCTTGCAGTTTATCAAAGCAACAAACAAACAATCGGAAAATTCCCGTTACTGAGGTGGCTAACCATGATGCGTGCAGTTTATCAAAGCAACAAACAAACAATTGGAAAATTCCCGTTACTGAGGTGGCTAACCATGATGCGTGCAGTTTATCAAAGCAACAATCAAACAATCGGAAAATTCCTGTCGTATCAATTCCTAGATATGGTCGTAACTATACTAAATGCACTGGGCATAATAAACACAACATTATTAATATTGCTACTACGGATAATTTGATCAAAAACTCCTTAAAACAGCCCACTACCTATAATATAGGTTTTTTAAACATAAGATCATTGTCTCCTAAAACGTTGTTAGTTAATGATATTATCAGAGACAACAATCTTAACGTCATCGGTCTCAGCGAAACCCGGCTTAAACCAAACTACTTTTTTGCGCTAAATGAGGCATGTCCTCCTAACTTTACACATGCGCATATTGCCCGTCCGCTTAAAAGGGGTGGGGGGGTCGCACTAATATACAACGAAAACTTTAACCTTAGTCCTAACATAAATAATAAATATAAATCGTTTGAGGTGCTTACTATGAGGTCTGTCACACCACTGCCTCTACACCTGGCTGTTATCTACCGCCCCCCAGGGCCCTATTCGGACTTTATCAATGAATTCTCAGAGTTCGTTGCTGATCTAGTGACACACGCCGATAATATAATCATAATGGGGGACTTTAATATCCATATGAATACCCCATCGGACCCACCGTGCGTAGCGCTCCAGACTGTAATTGATAGCTGTGGTCTCACACAAATAATAAATGAACCCACGCATCGCAACGGTAATACGATAGACCTAGTGCTTGTCAGGGGCATCACCGTTTCCAAAGTTACGATACTCCCGTATACTAAAGTATTGTCCGATCATTACCTTATAAAATTCGAGGTTCAGACACATGTTCGTCAAACTAATAATAATAATAACTGCTATAGCAGCCGCAACATTAATACAGCCACAACGACAACTCTTGCTGACCTACTGCCCTCGGTAATGGCACCATTCCCAAAGTATGTGGGCTCTATTGATAACCTCACTAACAACTTTAACGACGCCCTGCGTGAAACCATTGATAACATAGCACCGCTAAAGTTAAAAAAGGCTTCAAAAAAGCGCACCCCGTGGTTTACAGAAGAAACTAGAGCTCAGAAATTATTATGTAGAAAGCTGGAACGCAAATGCCGCACGACTAAACTTGAGGTGCACCATCAAGCATGGAGTGATGGTTTAATAACTTATAAACGCATGCTTACCTTAGCTAAAGCTAAATATTACTCAAATCTCATCCACAGTAATAAAAACGATCCTAAATTTTTGTTTAGTACGGTAGCATCGCTAACCCAACAAGGGACCCCTTCCAGTAGCTCCACCCACTCAGCTGATGACTTTATGAAATTCTTTAATAAGAAAATTGAAGTCATTAGAAAGGAGATTAAAGACAATGCGTCCCAGCTACAACGGGGTTCTATTAACACTGACACGATTGTATATACGGCGGATACTGCCCTCCAAAATAGTTTCTCTCGTTTTGAGGAAATAACATTAGAGGAATTGTTACAACGTGTAAATGGAATAAAACAAACAACATGTTTACTTGACCCTCTTCCTGGGAAACTGATCAAGGAGCTCTTTGTATTATTAGGTCCATCAGTGCTAAATATTATAAACTTATCACTCTCCTCGGGCACTGTTCCCCTAGCATTCAAAAAAGCGGTTATTCATCCTCTTCTTAAAAGACCTAACCTCGATCCTGACCTCATGGTAAACTACCGACCGGTGTCTCACCTTCCCTTTATTTCAAAAATCCTTGAAAAAATTGTTGCGGAGCAGTTAAATGAACACTTAGCGTCTAACAATCTATGTGAAACCTTTCAATCCGGTTTCAGGGCAAATCACTCCACGGAGACAGCCCTCGCAAAAATGACTAATGATCTATTGCTAACGATGGATTCTGATGCGTCATCTATGTTGCTGCTCCTCGATCTTAGCGCTGCTTTCGATACCGTCGATCATAATATTTTATTAGAACGTATCAAAACACGAATTGGTATGTCAGACTTAGCCCTGTCTTGGTTTAACTCTTATCTTACTGATAGGATGCGGTGTGTCTCCCATAACAATGTGCCCTCGGACTACGTTAAGGTAACGTGTGGAGTTCCCCAGGGTTCGGTCCTTGGCCCTGCACTCTTCAGCATTTACATGCTGCCGCTAGGTGACATCATACGCAAATACGGTATTAGCTTTCACTGTTATGCTGATGACACCCAACTCTACATGCCCCTAAAGCTGACCAACACGCCGGATTGTAGTCAGCTGGAGGCGTGTCTTAATGAAATTAAACAATGAATGTCCGCTAACTTTTTGCAACTCAACGCCAAAAAAACGGAAAAGCTGATTATCGGTCCTGCTAGACACCGAACTTTATTTAATAATACAACCCTAACATTTGACAACCAAACAATTATACAAGGCGACACGGTAAAGAATCTGGGTATTATCTTCGACCAAACTCTCTCCTTTGAGGCACACATTAAAAGCGTTACTAAAACGGCCTTCTTTCATCTCCATAATATCGCTAACATTCGCTCCATTCTGTCCACTAAAGACGCTGAGATCATTATCCATGCGTTTGTTACGTCTCGCCTTGACTACTGTAACGTATTATTTTCGGGTCTCCCCATGTCTAGGATTAAAAGATTACAGTTGGTACAAAATGCGGCTGCTAGACTTTTGACAAGAACAAGAAAGTTTGATCACATTACGCCTGTACTGGCTCACCTGCACTGGCTTCCTGTGCACTTAAGATGTGACTTTAAGGTTTTACTACTTACGTATAAAACATTACACGGTCTAGCTCCATCCTATCTTGCCGATTGTATTGTACCATATGTCCCGGCAAGAAATCTGCGTTCAAAGGACTCCGGCTTATTAGTGATTCCCAAAGCCCCAAAAAAGTCTGCGGGCTATAGAGCGTTTTCCGTTCGGGCTCCAGTACTCTGGAATACCCTCCCGGTAACAGTTCGCGATGCCACCTCAGTAGAAGCATTTAAGTCTCACCTTAAAACTCATTTGTATACTCTGCCCTTTAAATAGACTCCCTTTTTAGACCAGTTGATCTGCCGTTTCTTTTCTTTTTCTTCTATGTCCCACTCTCCCTTGTGGAGGGGGTCCGGTCCGATCCGGTGGCCATGTACTGCTCGCCTGTGTATCGGCTGGGGACATCTCTGGGCTGCTGATCCGCCTCCGCTTGGGATGGTTTCCTGCTGGCTCCGCTGTGAACGGGACTCTCGCTGCTGTGTTGGATCCATTGTGGATTGAACTTTCACAGTATCATGTTAGACCCGCTCGACATCCATTGCTTTCCTCCTCTCTAAGGTTCTCATAGTCATCATTGTCACCGACGTCCCACTGGGTCATTATTGTCACCAATGTCCCACTGGGTGTGAATTTTCCTTGCCCTTATGTGGGCCTACCGAGGATGTCGTGGTGGTCCGTGCAGCCCTTTGAGACACTAGTGATTTAGGGCTATATAAGTAAACATTGATTGATTGATTGATATATTTATATAGCGCTTTTCTCTAGTGACTCAAAGCACTTTACATAGTGAAACCCAATATCTAAGTTACATTTAAACCAGTGTGGGTGGCACTGGGAGCATGTGGGTAAAGTGTCTTGCCCGAGGACACAACGGCAGTGACTAGAATGGCGGGAGCGGGAATCGAACCTGCAAACCTCAAGTTGCTGGCACGGCCACTCTACCAACCGAGCTATACCGCCCCGCCACAGTCGTGATGGAGGGGCAGAGACTGAGAAAGCAAGAGAGAGAGGCAGTGGATTAATTGTCAATCAAGGCATACTTACTCAACAGTCATACAGGTCACACTGAGGGTGGACGTATAAACAATTTCAACACTGTTACAAATATGCGCCACACTGTGAACCCACACCAAACAAGAATAAAAAACACATTTTGGGAGAACATCCGCACCGTTACACAACATAAACACAACAGAACAAATACCCAGAACCCCTTGCTGCACTGATTCTTTCGGGATGCTACAATATACAGCCCCGCTACCCCATACCTACCCCACCCCACCCCACCTCAACCCCGATTACATCACATCAAATATTCTACTTTGAAAAATATTTTTGGTGAACGATTTAGCTTATTTTGTGTGTTTGCCATAAAAAAACAACTTTTTTTTTGACAAAAAGGGAGGAAAAAGAAAACTAAAACATTTTGAAATGAGGAAAAGATCTGAAGTTGATGTAGATTCCAGTGATTTAAGCGTTAAATATGAAATGTATGTATGCCCTGGCACACCATAAACATCCTTTCATGACCGAAGCAAAACACTTTTTACACTTTTATACTGAAATAAATAAACCTACAACTTATTAAATAAAAAATAGAAAAAACTACCAGCAGTGGTAAAGTTTAGATCCATGAAAGAAAGAAGAAAGTGAATGAATGCTTATAACTGAATAGATTTACATACAGTCTGCATACAAATGTATCTTCTTTTTATAATATTTATTTTAATGAATTAAGTACCGTTTATGAAAACCTTTTTCCAAAACACACTATATAATGTGAGATATAACAGGACAATGCATTCGTTTATCATTTGTTTTCAAAACGCTTAAAAAAAAGTGGGACCCCAAAAATTTACTCTGGGACTCCATTTTTATGATTTGATGATGGACCCCATTTGAAAAATTCCTAGCGCCAACACTGCTGTCAACAGAGGAGAAACATGCTTTATTTAAATAAATATATTATTTATAAAGCAAGTTCAAGTATCATTGGCAAACTTTCACCTGGTCCCGGCCTTGGCGTGCTGCCCGCCTTGGTACGCATATATGTGTCCTCTTTTTGGGATTTCAGAATGTGGTCAACCTAATCTACACATGACATCCACTGTAATGATACCAAGTACAGGAGTGTATCTAGTCGATACTACTATGATTAAGTATTTTTTTTCTGGCATGAAAACATCTTGTTTTTTTATTTTTTATTTTATTACCGTATGTTTATAAACTCAGGAAATATGTCCACATAAGGACTTTGAATATGACCATGTAGGAAGGGATTGTGATTTGCGCACTGCAGGAGTGAAAGTCAACACCGCTGTCCATATAGCTGAGACAGAACACCATCAGACAGCGAGACACAGCTGACAGATGATTAGATTGCACAGGTGGTACGTGTTGGACTAATCATCTGGTGTCTTTAACAGTGAGCGGCTGGGTGCTGGAGAAGGGGGAAGTCGGGAGAGAGACTGAAAAGTCTAAACAACAAAATGAATTTTCTGATACTGTGGTGAAGAACATTAAAACCTTTTGTAAACTCGACACGCTTGGTCACTTTGATGTGTAATTGTGGAACCGCAAGATAGCGACGTCTACAGACCAATATATGATCGTGTAACTACTTGATATCGGATTGATACCCAAATTTTATGGTATCATCCAAAACTAATGTAAAGAATCCAAACAACAGAAGAATAAGTGATTATTACAATTTAACAGAAGTGTAGATAGAACATGTTAAAATAAATAGTATGCATATATTAACAGTAAATGGACAAGTAGATTAATAATTACTTTTCTACCAGTTGTCCCTCATAATTTATACAAAATAATAGAATGGAAAATGACACAAAATGTTACTGCACATGTCAGCAGACTAAATTAGGAGCCTTTTTTTGTTTACTTACTAATAAAAGAAAATTTGTCTTGTATGTTCACTACTTTATTTATGGACAAACTTGCAATAAAAAAAACATGTTTGATCTACCCTAAATTGTTTTGTTAAAACAAAGCCAATAATGCCATTTTTTATTTAGAAAATAATCAAAATCATTTTGGTACCGATACCGAAATACTAATATCGGGACAACACTAATCAGCACCTATGGTAACTATTGTACTGTAAGAAACACAAACCTAAGGGTGCTGAAAAGAAAACTAAGGGAGTCAAACTAAAATAAAACATGAACCGAGCAAAGGATCATGACACTTGTTCTTATTGAAATATAGATTTATTAAGAAATGTTTGTATCGTTCAACCCAAAACGAATGTGGAGTGATAACTTACAACAGTAAATCCGCATCACACTTAACGTATGTCACAGTTCATCTAATCTTGCCATTTAGCTTTTTTTCTTTGACCTGCACTAACATTTATTATACATTTGCGTTCACTGAATTGAAGCCTGACGACACAAATTGGTGTATTTCTTGCAGGGTTCTGAAAAACTACATACCAGACCAGCTAACAGGGAAAACAACATTATTGTAACAACTTCCACAGGTAAATATCTCCCAACAAGGATTTCAAACCTTCACTAGGATGAACACACTTTTCAGCTTGGCCGTAGCCCTCAGGAAAACTTGAACACATGCTCACATCGGCCCTCGCAGCTTGCTTCTCTGCTGCCGAGCCAAATTATATCTATGACATAAAAAAAAAATGTCTTGACAAATTGCTCCCAGGTTACCACATGGGAAGGCAGGAGATGAGATGGACTCTCAGGAGCTTTTCTGCAATCTGGCTCATCTCAGTGACGAGACATTTCTATTTCTGGCCGTCCTTGTTGTTTGTTTGCTTGACAGTACTCCTTAAATGTTTTACTTCCAACATTCCTCTGGTGAAAACACAGTCATTGCAATTTTTTATGAGTTGGCTTTTCCAATGGTGTGTAACCTTTATGAATTCATCCATCTTTCAGAAATGCTGTGTGTGGCCTCAGCAAAAAACGGTGAGCATTCGAGTTATTCACTACGGTTTTGGAGAGCAGTGCATTTCTTGGACGATGTGACAATGAGAGCAGGACTATCTCTCCACAAAGCGTTCCTGAGCTCACATAAAGGGACGTTTATATAATATAGTAGTAGTGGTTAGAGCAGTGATGTCAAACTCAAATACAGAGCGGGCCGAAATTTAAAACTGAACATAGCGGTGGGCCGAGGTTGAACAAATTAACCCTTTAATAGGGACCCAAACAAGTTTTGCATTGAATATTGACCAAGCAAGGCTTATATAATTTTATAGTGACATACAAAATCCAGTTTCAAATAATAATAAATAAAAAATATCAATGGCATATCAAATTAAATAAAAACACAAATGTAATGCCTTTTTTCGGCGGCGGGTTTGAGTTGGGGCGGTGTTTGGTGGTAGCGGGGGTGTATATTGTAGCGTCCCGGAAGCGTTAGTGATGCAAGGGGTTCTGGGTATTTGTCCGGTTGTGTTTATGTTGTGTTACGGTACGGATGTTCTCCCGAAATGTGTTTGTCATTCTTGTTTGATGTGGGTTCACAGTGTGGCGCATATTTGTAACAGTGTTAAAGTTGTTTATACGGCCACCCTCTGTGTGACCTGTATGGCTAATGACCAAATATGCCTTGCATACACGTGTGTGTGTGTATGAGCCGCATATATTATGTGAGTGGGCTGGCACGGTGTTTTTATGGAAGAAAAGCGGATGTGGCGACATGTACAGAACGCCAAAAGCAGTGCTTTTAGGGCCCGCCCCCAATATTATTGTCCGGGTGGAAATCGGGATAAATTCGGGAGGGTCACTGAACTTTGGGAGTCTCCTGGGAAAATTGCGAGGATTGACGAGTATGAGTATTAGCGGTGAATGTGGTGTTACAGCGACGGGCCAGCTCTAATGTTAATTTGATATTGCCTCAAGGGCCAATGAAATTATACGGCGGGCCAAATTTGGCCTGCGGGCCAGAGTTTGACACCCATGGGTTAGAGTGTCCGCCCTGAGATCGGTAGGTTGTGAGTTCAAAACCCCGGCCGAGTCATACCAAAGACTATTAAAATGTGACCCATTACCTCCCTGCTTGGCACTCAGCATCAAGGGTTGATGGTACCAAAAATTATTCCTGGGCGTGACCACCACTACTGCTCACTGCTTCCCTCACTTCTCCATGGGTGATCAAGGGTGATGGGTCAAATGCAGAGAATATTTACGCCACACCTAGTGTGTGTGTGTGTGTGACAATCATGGATACTGTATTTCCTTGAATTGCCGCAGGGCATATAGTATGTGCCTACCTTGAATTACTGCCGGGTCAAACTCGCTTCCCAAAGTAATTAGCGCATGCTTAGTATTACCGCCTGGTCAAACTCGTGATGCCACGAGTGACACTTCCCCTACATTTTCAAAATGTAGGAGGCTGATTTCAATATTGGTAATTTGAAATCGCATTAAGGGAAGAAGATTAAGAGCTATTCAGTAGGATTTAAGGTCCAAGCTTACATCACACTCAAATTTTTACTTCATACCTTTGGTAAGTGCCGGAGTGAAAAGAGGTTTTAAAATAATTAGCGCATGCGCGCTTTTACCGCATGCCTTTGGTAAGCGCAGGAGTGAGAAGAGGTTTTAAATTAATTAACGCCCCGGCGGCAAATCAAGGAAATACGGTACTTTAACTTTAGCTTTATAGAAGGGGTGTCCAAAAAACTGTTTGATGAATGATCGCTACTGTTATTGTGAGTCTTAATCAATTTTTAAATCAATTCAAAGAAAAAAAATCCAAAATAGATTTTTTTTTTTTTTTAGAAAAGAGAAGAGTGGGATACTTCTCGGTCCGTGTACCTGCCGTTTATTATATGTCCAATTCTGAAACGCAAATCAAAAAATAAACTTGGGCCGTTATTCAATTGTTTTATATGGCAGATTTTGAAACAAACAAAAAAGAGTTTATTTTCATTAAAATATTGCCATAAAATGGGATTTTGTGCCGTTTTGCTTTTATGGATTTGCATTTTACTAGATAAAAAATTGCAAAAATGCGTGGTTATCTGTGTGATGACAAAGTGAACCGGAAGCAGTATTTTGGCCTTTCCTCTTAATTTAGCATGTTTTTAGCATAACGCTAACATCTTTGTTCAACAGGAGTCCTATTGAGTCCTATTATAAAAAAGTGTCATTAAATAGTTGTCCAACTTTTGTTTCAGAAATGAAAATAGAAAAAATACGAAACGCAAAGTAAAGGCTAAAATACTGCTTCCGGTTGAATTTGTCATCACACAGATAACCACGCTTTTTTCCAGTTTATTTGGAAAAATAAAAACTCATAAAAGGAAAACAGCACAAAATCCAATTTTATGGCAATATTTAAATGAAAATCAACACCTTTTTGTTTGTTTTAAAATCCGCCATAAATAATAAAAATCAAAAACGGTCATGACTGTATTTTTTTATTTGCGTTTCAGAATTGGAACTAGAATGAACGGTAGGTACACAAGCCCTCCTCTTATTTGTATTTGACTTTATTAAATGTTCGGGTAGAATTTTACTAAACAATCCTTTTTTTTTTTTTTTTTTCCTTTGTCATGAAAAAGAGACGTTTTTGTCATGAAAAAGGGAGGTTTTTGTGGTTGGTGCACTAATTGTAAGTGTATATTGTGTTTTTTATGTTGATTTAATAAAAAAATAGAAAAACAATTTTTTTTTTAAATAAAAATGAATAAAAAATTATTCTGCGGCCTGGTACCAATCGGGAATCTTAAGGAATCTGCTCCAATTTCTTTGTTCTTTTAACCTGTTCACTGTAATAATGACAACGCAACTGTATTCTATTCTATTCTATTATATTGATTGATATTAGGGCTGGGAATATATCGGTACCTCCAGGTACACAATCACGGTAAGATATCGATATGGTGATATTGTGATTATCGATATATTCCCTACCAAATATGTGTATTTGCAGGGGGTGAAACAAAACAAAAATATTTTGCGATGTAATATAGTATAGATTTTATATACAGTGCAGGCCAAAAGTTTGGACACACCTTCTCATTCAATGTGTTTTCTTTATTTTTATGACTATTTACATTGTAGATTGTCACTGAAGGCATCAAAACTATGAATGAACACGTGGAGTTATGTACTTAACAAAAAAAGGTGAAATAAATGAAAACAGGTTTTATATTGTAGTTCCTTCAAAATAGCCATCCTTTGATCTGATTACTGCTTTGCACACTCTTGGCATTCTCTCGATGAGCTCCAAGAAGTAGTCACCTGCAAAAGTTTTCACTTGAAAGGTGTGCTTAAAGGTCATCGAAAGAATGCCAAGATTGTGCAAAGCAGTAATCATATCAAAGGATGGCTATTTTGAAGGAACTAGAACAGTGGTCCCCAACCTTTCTGTAGCTGCGGACCGGTCAACGCTTGATAATTTGTCCCGCCGCCGGGCGGGGGGTAGGAGCGTTTTTTTTGTTTGTTTTTTTTGTCAGGAAAAAGGGAGTTTTTTTGGGTGGTGCACTAATTGTAAGTGTATCTTGTGTTTTTTATGTAATTTAATAATTTAAAATAATAAAAAAATAAAAATACAATTTAAAAAATATTAAAAATTATTCTGCAGCCCGGTATCAATCGAGCCCAGTGGTTGGGGACCACTGACTAGAAAATAAAACATGTTTTCAGTTATTTCAACTTTTTTTTGTTAAGTACATAACTTCACATGTGTTAATTCATAGTTTTGATGCCTCCATTGACAATCTACAATATGAATAATCTTGAAAATCAAGAGAAAGTGTTGAATGAGAAGGCGTGTCCAAACTTTTGGTCTGTACTATATATATATATATATATACATATATATATATATATATATATATATATATATGTATATATATATATATATACATATATATATATATATATATATATATATATATATATATATATATATATATATATATATATATATATATATACAAACCCCGTTTCCGTATGAGTTGGGGAATTAAGTTAGAGGCAAATAAAAACAGAATACAATGATTTGCAAATCCTTTTCAACCCATATTCAATTGAATGCACTACAAAGACAAGATATTTGATGTTCAAACTTATAAACCTTATTCCTTTTTTTGCAAATAATAATTAACTTATAATTTCATGGCTGCAACACGTGCCAAAGTAGTAGGGAAAGGGTATGTTCACCACTGTGTTACATCACCTTTTCTTTTAACAACACTCAATAAACGTTTGGGAACTGAGGAAACTAATTGTTGAAGCTTTGAAAGTGGAATTCTTTCCCATTCTCCTTTTATGTAGAGCTTTAGTCGTTCAACAGTCCGGCGTCTCCGCTGTCGTATTTTACACTTCATAATGCGCCACACATTTTCAATGGGAGACAGGTCTGGACTGCAGGCGGGCCAAGAAAGTAGCCACACTCTTGTTTTACAAAGCCACGCTGTTGTAACACGTGCTGAATGTGGCTGGGTATTGTCTTGCTGAAATAAACAGGGGCGTCCATGAAAAAGACGGCGCTTAGATGGCACCAGATGTTGTTCCAAAACCTGTATGTACCTTTCAGCATTAATGGTGCCTTCACAGATGTGTAAGTTACCCAAGTTTTGGGCACTAATGCACCCCCATACCATCACAGATACTGGCATTTGAACTTTGCGTTGACAACAGTCTGGATGGTTCGCTTCCCTTTTGGTCCGGATGACACGATTTCGAATATTTCCCCCCAAAATTTGAAATGTGGACTGGTCAGACCACAGAACACTTTTCCACTTTGCATCAGTCCATCTTAGGTGAGCTCGGGCACAGCCAAGCTGGCGGCGTTTCAGGATATTGTTGATAAATGGGTTTGGCTTTGCATAGTAGAGTTTTAACTTGCACTTACAGATGTAGCGACCAACTGTATTTAGTGACAGTGGTTCCCGATTGTAGCTGAGATAGGCGCCAGCGCCCCCCGCGACCCCAAAAAGGGAATAAGCGGTAGAAAATGGATGGATGGATGGGTTTTCTGAAGTGTTCCTGAGCCCATGTGGTGATTTCCTTTAGAGATTGATGTCGGTTTTTGATACAGTGCTGTCTGAGGGATTGAAGATCACGGTCATTCAATGTTGGGTTCCGGCCACGCCGCATACGTGGAGTGATTTCTCCAGATTTTCTGAACCTTTTGATGCTATTATGGACCGTGGATGTTGAAATCCCCACATTTCTTGCAATTGCACTTTGAGAAACATTGTTCTTAAACTGTTTGACTCTGTGTTCACACAGTTTTGGACAAAAGGGTGTACTTCGCCCCAATTCTTTCTTGTGAAAGACTGAGCATTTTTGGGGAAAATGTATTTATACCCAATCATGGCACCCACCTGTTCCCAATTAGCCTGCACACCTGTGTGATGTTCCAAATAAGTGTTTGATGAGCATTCCTCAACTTTATCAGTATTTATTGCCACCTTTGCCACCTTCTTTGTCACGTGTTGCTGGCATCAAATTCTAAAGTTAATGATTATTTGCAACAACAACAAAAAAATGTTTATCAATTTGAACATCAGATATGTTGTCTTTGTAGCATATTCAACTGAATATGGGTTGAAAATGATTTGCAAATCAATGTGTTCCATTTATATTTACATCTAACACAATTTCCCAACTCATGGAAACGGGGTTTGTATATATAGTTTGTGGCATAATTTAGTACAAACATCAACAATGCACATACAATGATACTGTTTTGTGGCAATACATTGTTTCTATGAAATGTTTACAGTTGGGTATTTTGTACATCGCATTATGGAACGAAACACTTCGTTTTTCACAATGTTGAACAAACAAAGGTCTTTTTGGTGCGTTCCATTAACCTTGGATGTTGGAAGTCGGAGCTGGATCACAGCTGAATTAGGAGCGTTCCAGTTACGAGGTCGGAAATCAAGATGGACACATCCACGAAAGCTATTATTGCGATTACCTTATCTGAATATAAACAACTTATGGTAAAAGATGCACTCCTTGTGCAACCTTCAGACACAATGGATAAGAGGAAACACAGAGGTTATTTCTAACGATGTAGAACGTATAAAACACCTGAAACATGTACTGTACTTTACAGTAACGCTGCCATATATAAACGTCCAACAATACATGATATATGGCTGATTTAGTGCATCAAAACCTAGTAGAATTGCTTGTAACACATATTACAGAAGATTTTATTATTGTTTGCATTCAAAAACCTAGGCATGAAGCCAACTCAAGTGTGGTGAGGACTCTCCAACTTCCCGACTACAGAATCCGACCTACGGGGTAGGCGTTCCAATTGAAAATTTCAAAAAAATTAATAAAAACAGGAAGTTGCAAATTCCAACCTGTTGCAGTGCTCCTTTGTTGCTTTCAACTGTTGTAGTAGAAATGCCATTCTGTCTTTTATTTCTACTTGCATAGATTCTGCATTTATCATTCCAAACAATGTTTTTAAGTTTTACAATATAACTAATACAGTTTATACTGTCTCATGTGTGCGTGCTCTTATACTCTTATGACACCAGCGTCGTTGGCATTAGCTCATATGCTAACACGTTTACAAATATATGTAAGTATTAATTTACAATGGCCTTATTTTAGTATTGTTTCAGTTTCGTGAACTCACCAAGACGTCACCGTGGTTATTGAGTCTGTTTAACAGATTGGAGAGCTAGCTTCCACAGCTAGTTGATCCATAACGATGAATTCTGTTTTGTTTGATCAGCCGTTTTACTGCCGTGTTCACCTGTAAGGTAAGTAAATAAACTTTTACAAAATATTTATGTGTAAATAACTCCTATTACAAACCCTGTTTCCATATGAGTTGGGAAATTGTGTTAAATATAAACCATACACAATGATTTGCAAATCCTTTTCAACTCATATTTGATTGAATGCACTACAAAGACAAGATATTTGATGTTCAAACTCATAAACTTTATTTTTTTTTTCAAATAATAATCAACCTAGAATTTTATGGCTGCCACACGTGCCAAAGTAGTTGGGAAAGGGCATGTTCACCACTGTGTTACATCACCTTTTCTTTTACAACACTCAAACCTTTGGGAATTGAGGAGACACATTTTTGAAGCTTTTCAGTTGGATTTCTTTCCCATTCTTGTTTTATGTACAGCTTAAGTTGTTCAACAGTCTGGGGTCTCCGTTGTGGTATTTTAGGCTTCATAATGCGCCACACATTTTCAATGGGGGACAGGTCTGGACTGCAGGCGGGCCAGTCTAGTACCCAGACTCTTTTACTATGAAGCCACGCTGTTGTAACAAGTGACTTGGCATTGTCTTGCTGAAATAAGCAAGGGCGTCCATGATAACGTTGCTTGGATGACAACATATGTTGCTCCAAAACCTGTATGTACCTTTCAGCATTAATGGTGCCTTCACAGATGTGTAAGTTACCCATGCCTTGGGCACTAAAACACCGCCATACCATCACAGATGCTGGCTTTTGAACTTTGCACCTAGTACAGTCCTGATGGTTCTTTTCCTCTTTGGTCCGGATGACACAACGTTCATCGTTTCCCAAAAACAATTTGAAATGTGGACTCGTCAGACCACAGAACACTTTTCCACTTAGCATCAGTCCATCTTAGCTGAGCTCGGGCCCAGAGAAGCCGGCAGCGTTTCTGGGTGTCGTTGATAAATTGCTTTGGCTTTGCATGGTGTAGTTTTAACTTGCACTTACAGATGTAGCAACAATCTCTAGTTGTCAGTTGTCAGTGGTTTTCTGAAGTGTTCCTGAGCCCATGTGATGATATCCTTTACACACTGATGTCGCTTTTTGATGCAGTAACGCCTGAGGGAACGAAAGTCTGTTAAATCATCGCTAATGTTAAGTGATTTCTCTAGATTCTATGAACCTTTTGATGGTTTTTACGGACCGTAGAAGGTGAAATTCGTAAATTCCTTGCAATAGACTGTTAAGAAATGATTTTCCTAAACTGTTTGACAATTTGCTCAAACATTTGTTCACAACGTGGTGACCTCCGCCCCGTCCTTATTTGTGAATGACTGAGCATTTCACGGAAGCTGTCTTTATACCCAATCGTGGCACCCACCTGTTCCCAATTAGCCTGCACACCTGTGGGATGTTCCAAATAAGTGTTTGATGAGAATTCCTCTACTTTATCAGTATTTATTGCCACCTTTCCCAACGTCTTTGTCACGTGTTGCTGGCATCAAATTCTAAAGTTAATGATTATTTGCAAAAAAAAAAAAAATGTTTATCAGTTTGAACATCAAATATGTTGTCTTTGTAGCATATTCAACTGAATACGGGTTGAAAATAATTTGCAAATAATTTTATTCCGTTTATATTTACATCTAACACAATTTCCCAACTCATGGAAACGGGGTTTTTACAACGTATATATCTGCGGTGCGACTAACATACGTAAAAATATTGTTTTCTTCAAAAAAAATTTGGGTACGGCTTACAGAGACACTCAATAGTCTGGAAAATATTCTCACTTTGACTTTCCCGTCATATTGTCTTCTGTGACTTCAGCCCAATTTTCATCAGCCTGCATGAGAAGCACCCTTTGGGTGAAATGCAAAGACGGTGCCTTGACTCACTGAAGATCGATGAATGACGTTTATTGTGGCTACGCTTGGTATAAAAAAGACGACACGCGGCGAGAGCAAAGGTTTAAAAGCAGTCTTTTCATTCTATGTTTTAAAGTGCACCAAGGTTGAAAATATTACATTTTGTTCAATTTTCTCTGTACATACATTCCGTCCAAAGGTTGGTTATACTGGCAGCCTGTGAACAGATTGGTGTGGTTGTTGTGACCTCAGGCTTTGTGACTTATTACATGTTTTTTTTTTCCCTTTCCTTCTGCTCTTGTCTCATTTTTCTGCCGCTGTCTTGTCTCTGAAGTGATGTTTCTTTTGCTGTTTTTTTAATGAAAAAAAAAAAAGCTATTTCGGGTTGCATTTTTTTTTTTTCGAAAAGGTACAACAACAACAGCCATCACACCTTATCATCCATAAATGATCTTTCCTTTGGTGATATTAGGTGCAAATGACATCTGTCAGTCTGAAGGATTGTACCACTAAAATTCTCTTGGGCCTCATATGTTGTTTTTATTCCCCGCCATTTTATCAGAAATCCAACTTTGAGCGATCCTCTCTGAAACTTTACCTTATGCCTCGTCTATAGTGGTGATGCTCTTTTTTTCAATTTAATTTCACTGTAATGGAAGCTAGAGAAAACTCCCAGACTTCGCCAAGATGCAGTAGTCCCACTCTGCACCCAAAGATAAATCATCATAATTTACCACAAATTGCACTATAGACCTCATATGGACATATCGCTGTATCATGTTGTAAAATAATTTAGTCAAAAAGGTTTGAAGATACATATAATTTATACACAAACAACCTTTTTCTCTCAAACATTGTTCACAAATCTTACTAAATCTGTGTTAGTGAGCATTTTTTCTTTGCCAAGATAATCCATCCCATCTCACAGGTGTGACATATCAAAATGCTGATCAAACAGCATGATTATTGCACAAGTGTGCCTTAGGCTGCCCACTATAAAATGCCACTATAAAATGCCACCCTGAAATGTGCAGTTTTGCTTTATTGGAGTCTGGGGGGGGCGTCAGCAAAAGCAGTCAGTGACCACCATTTGCCTCGCGCAGTGCAACACATTTGCATAGAGTTGATAAGGTCATTGATTGGGGCCTGTGGAATGTTGGTACACTCCTCTTCAATTTCTGTACCAAGGTGCTGGATATTGGCAGGAACTGGAACACGCTGTCGTATACGCCGATCCACAGCATCCCAAACATGCTCAATGGGTGACATGTCCGGTGAGTATGTTGGCCATGCAAGAACTGGGATGTTTTCAGCTTCCAGGATTTGTGTACAGATCCTTGCAACATGGGGCCGTGCATTGTCAAGCTGCATCATGAGGTGATGGTCTCGGGCAAATGGCACAACAATGGGCCTTAAGATCTCGTCACGGTATCTCTGTGCATTAAAAATTCCATCAATAAAATGCACTTGTGTTCGTTGTCCTTAACATATGCCTGCCCATACCATAACCCCACCCCAACTTTGAAATCAGCAAACCGCTCTCCCATACAACCCCACACACAGTGAAAACCGGATTTTATCCAGGACAAGAAACACCTCTCCAACGTGCCAAACACCATTGAATGTGATCATTTACCCACTCAAGTTGGTTACGATGACGAACTGCAGTCAGGTCAAGACCCTTATGAGGACGATGAGCTTCTCTGAGATAGTTTCTCAAAATTTGTGCAGAAATTATTTTGTTATGCAAACCAACTGTTGCAGCAGCTGTCCGGATAGCTGGTCTCAGACAATCATGGAGATGCACCAGCTGGGCTGGTGTGGTTACATGTGGTCTGCAGTTGTGAGGCCTGTTGGATGTACTGCCAAATTCTCTAAAACGGTTTTTGGAGACGACTTATGGTAAAGAAATGAACATTCACTTCAATAGCTACTACTCTGTTGGACATTCTTGCGGTCAGCATGCCAACTGCACACTCTCTCTATACTTGTGACAACTGTGGCTTTGTGCTGTGTGATAAAACTGCACATTTCAAAGTGGCCTATAATTGTGGGCAGCCAAAGGCACACCTGTGCTATAATCATACTGTTTAATGAGCATCTTGATATGCCACACCTGTGAGGTGGGAGAAATACGCACAAACACAGATTTAGACAAATTTGTGAACAATATTCGAGAGGAATAGGTCTTTTGTATATATAACAAAAGTTTTAAATCTTTACGTTCAACTCATGCAAAAACAAAAATGTTGCGTTTATATTTTTGTTCAGTGTATAATTGCAGTGCATTTTCTCACATAATCAAAATAAATACTTCGTTAACAAAGATGAACAATTCATTTACTCAAGTTACTGTAGTTTCAGGTTTTTTGTGATCAACATGAAATAAATTAGTGATTCAGATCAAATGTTCACAGACACATTTAAAAACTATTTCAGTGGGGATGCGGCGATCAATCGGCCATCAATTAGCATCATCGGATTTTTGTGGAAAAGTATATGATCGCCATTGCCTATTAGTGCCTTTTAAATTGCGGATCAAAAAATTAAATCCTGATCTGATACTAGCAGCTAACTATGTGTCTCCATACAAAGTGTGGAGCCATTCCATAAATGAATAATAATCACATTCATTAAGGAAAACAAACTGCATTTATTTGTATCTTAAGTACGTTATCACTGGAGGATGAACCTAAACATGCTACACATTGAAGGCATGCCAGGAGCAGGAATGATAGTAGCTAAGCTAACTTTAAACAACAACATTAAATAAGTGCTTAGTACACTTTAAAAACTGTCTTGCAGCAGAAAATGGAAACATATTACTAAGAGTTAGAGGATAATTTAACAACAAAGGTTGCTTTGTGAGTATTGTCACAATCAGTTCACAACATGCAAAATGAGGGCAGAGCAATCTATAAATTTGAGGTGTCAATACCAAGGGTAGTATCAGTATATGATTAGGTCAACATTTTTATTTTCCTAAAATATTTTTGGGGGGTGTTCTTGTAGATCAGGGGTGTCAAACTCAAATACAGAGTGGGCCAAAATATAAAATGGAACAAAGCCGCGGGCCAAGGTTGAACAAATTAACCTTTTAAAAGGGATCCAAAAAAGTTTTACATTGAATATTGAACAAGCAAGGCTTATATAACTTTAAAGTGACATGCAAAGTCGAGTTTCAAATTATCCATCCAGCCATCCATTTTCTACCGCTTGTCCCTTCTGGGGTCGCTGCAGCCTATCTCAGCTGCATTCAGGCGGGAGGCAGCGTACACCCTGGATATGTCGCCAACTCAGATAGAGAGACAACATGCACACTAGTGCCCATTTAGTGTTTCCAATCAACCTATCAATAATGATTTCAAAATATCAATGGCATATCAAATACAATTTAAATAACAATTGGAGGGTGGGGGGGCAGGTTTGGTGGTAGCGGGGGTGTATATTATAGCATCCCGGAAGAGTTAGTGCTGCAACGGATTCTGGGTATTATGTGTGTTACGGTGCAGATGTTCCCCCGAAATGGGTTTGTCATTCTTGTTTGGTGTGGCTTCACAGTGTGGCGCATATTTGTAACAGTGTTAAAGTCGTGTATGCGGCCACCCTCAGTGTGACCTGTATTGCTGTTGACCAAGTATGGCTTGCATTCATTCATGTGTGTTAAAGCCGCAGATATTATGTGACTGGGCCGGAACATTGTTTCTATGGGGGAAAAGCGGACGTGACAACAGGTTGTAGAAGACGCTAAAGGCAGGGAAGGGCAGTGAAATTTGGAAGGGTTGGCAAATGCGTTGTTACAGCGGCACCGCCCCTGTATAATACCGGCGGGCCAGCACTAATCTTGATTTGATATTACCTTTAAGGGCCAAATGAAATCACACGGCGGGGCAAATTTGGCCCACGGGCCAGAGTTTGACACCCACGTTGTAGATGGACCTTGCGAGTAAAAATCAAAAACATTTAAATGACTGATAATTAGTAGTTTTTGCTTTTTTTTTTTTACTTATTGTGTACTATTGACATGTTTTTTCAAACCATTGTACTGGTTTGTAACACTGTCAATAGTACTCTCCATAAATAAATGCAAAAATGTACAGCTAATACATGTGATAAGCGTTGGTATCAATGATATTCAACTAAATTGTTCTGGGGGCCACATTTTAAGAACGCTAAGGACCGGAGAGGCAGACTTCTCTGTTTGACTTTAGTCTTATTTTGTAAAATCTGGAGAACCAGCATCCTCTGCAGTAGACACTCGATTATGGTCTATTAATTTTGTTACAGGAGTGCTTTGCTGTTTTTAAGGACTTTTTGCACAAAAAAAAAAAAAAAAAAGCTAGTCCGAGATCATCCCTATAACAGCAATGTTTTTATAAAATTGCAACAAAAATGTGAGTCTGTCGCAAGTTTTGTATTTTAACTGAACTCGTTGAATCGCCCAGATGGTGAAAAAGAGAGGACCTAAAATGGAACCTTGAGGAACACCACTAGTATAACAATCAATCAAGCAGTCAATCAATTTATGTTTACTTATAAATCACGAGTGTCTCAAAGGGCTGCACACGCCACAACGACATCCTCAGTCGGCTCAGATGCCACATCAGGGCAAGAAAAAACTCAACCCAATGGGATAACAATGAGACACCTTGGAGGGGACCGCAGATGTGTTATATTTGGCTTTAATTTAAAGAGGGAAGTTCTGGTGTTTCCTTTTTCAAGGAAGTTTATTTCAATATATGCCATGAAATCAAATGTAGGCAGAAAAATGCCTAATAAGTAACTTTGATGATTTAGTTTAAGAATGTTCAACATCCACCTTCTTGGTCTGCTGGTTCAGACATTGATGCTTACGAACATGATTGGATTTTTACTCCAATTTAGTCCCTTACATTATTCTCCAAATTGCATGAATATTTTCAGTCCTTTGGTCTACTCATCAATGCCGATCGTCAACGCTGTGCAAAGACAAACACAATTTTAATGACTTGGTCAAAACGGTTCTAATCTTCAAAAGATAAGATTAAGTATAAAAAAAAAGAGGGCAGTGTGATGGGTTAAACATTTCAGAAAGAACCAAGATCATCGTGACTGGACAGTTCTGCGATGCAAAGATGTTTTTGAAGGAGCTGTTTAAGCTGCACAGAGTTTCATTCTGCTTCATCACACAGGGTCAGAGAGTGGAAAAAGACTTTTTCTGTAACTGATAAATGTGAGTGCTGTCTGAAAGTCAGTCTGAAAAATGAGCAGAAATGACCGGAATGATCTAAATTATTAAGAACTCTAACTGACAATTTTGAGACTACATCATCTGCCTTACTTTGTATTATTGTGAAATTGGGTGCAATATGATAGATTTTTATAGCTGTGTGAAGGCAGCAATGTCTCCTGTCCAGATACATTTATAAACCTTCTGCGACAATGCACTTGCAGATTTGGTTGTTGCATTAATGATTAACATTTAGTCATACAGAGATACAGTACAGGCCAAACGTTTGGACAAACCTTCTCATTCAATGTATTTTCTTTATTTTCATGACTACCGTATTTCCTTGAATAGCCGCTGGGGCGCTAATAATTTAAAACCTCTTCTCACTCCTGCGCTTATTCAAGGCATGCGTTAAAAGTAAGCAGGCGCTAGTAATTTTAAAACCTTTTCTCACCCTTGCGCTTACCAATGGCATGCAGTAAAAAATTGAGTGTGATATCACCCTCACCTATGAACCCACGCCAGGAAACCAACCAAAAAAGAGCAGAAAACGAAACAACATCATCTGGTACAATCCACCATTCAGCAAGAACGTCTCAACCAATATCGGCCACAAGTTCGTCACTCTGATCGACAAACACTTCCCCAAAGGCAACACCCTAAGAAAAATATTCAACAAGAACAACATTAAATTGAGCTACAGCTGTATGAATAACATACAACAAATCATTTCAAACCACAACAAAGCAATTGCAAAAGGACTGCCTACCCCCAGACTAAACGCCCCTGAAACCAATAAGAAATGTAACTGTCGCAAGAAACCTGATTGCCCTCTCAACGGAGGGTGCTTACAAACATCAGTCGTTTACCAAGCAAAGGTAACACGCAAGGACATTAACACATACGACACGTACGTAGGATTAACCGAAGGAGCGTTTAAAACCAGATGGAATAATCACAAAGTCTCCTTTAGAAACCAGACTTTGCGGAATTCTACAGAACTCAGCAAGCACATTTGGAACCTCAAAGACAATAATGTTGAATATTCAATAACATGGCAAATTCTTGCATCCAGCACACCTTACACCAGTGGTAATTAAAGATGCAACCTATGCTTAAAAGAGAAACTGTTTATTATATATCATCCAGATCTATCATCCCTCAACAAGCGCAGTGAAATCATTTCAACATGCCGCCACAGACGGAAACACCTCCTAGGTAACACATGAGCCAATCACCACACCCTACGCCTGCCTGTACCCACCCACTCTGTGCCCTATATAAACCATTGTATGTGAATGCTTCCATTAAAATCTCCTGATGATTGAGGGAACCCCTCATGAAACAGTTCTGTAGAGATGAAGTAGTCTTGTGATTTTTCCCACACCTACATATTGCGCTCTACCACGGTACCGAGCACTATTTTCTGAATAATCCAATCAAGACATATATATATATATATATATATATATATATATATATATATATATATATATATATATATATATATTCAAAGAGAACGGCCTACGGATCACGATTGAAGCCAACAAACAAACCGCCAACCTCCTCGACGTCACTTTCAACCTGATAAATAACAGCTACAAACCATTCACGAAACCCAACACAACACTCCAATACGTGCACCATGACAGCAACCACCCACCCACCACCACGAAAAGAATACCTGCCGGACTTAATAAAAGGCTATCGATGCTGTCATCTAGCAAAGATGAATTCGACCAAGCAACCCCCCTGTACCAGGAAGCACTTGATGAAAGTGGATACAACTTCACCCTCACCTATGAACCCACGCCAGGAAACCAACCAAAAAAGAGCAGAAAGCGAAACAACATCATCTGGTACAACCCACCATTCAGCAAAAACGTCTCAACCAATATCGGCCACAAGTTCCTCATCAGATGGACAAACGCTTTACGAAAGGCAAACCTCTAAGACAAATATTCAACAAGAACAACATTAAATTGAGCTACAGCTGTATGAATAATATACAACAAATCATTTCAAACCACAACAAAGCAATTGTAAAAGGCCTGCCTACCCCCAGACTAAACGACTCTGAAACCAATAAGGAATGTAACTGTCGCAAAAAACCTGATTGCCCTCTCAACCGAGGGTGCTTACAAACATCAGTCGTTTACCAAGCAAAGGTAACACGCAAGGACATTAACACATCCGACACGTACGTAGGATTAACCGAAGGAGCGTTTAAAACCAGATGGAATAATCACAAGGCCTCCTTTAGAAACCGGACTTTGCGGAATTCTACTGAACTCAGCAACCACATTTGGAACCTCAAAGACAATAATGTTGAATATTCAATAACATGGCAAATTCTTGCATCCAACACACCTTACAACAGTGGTAATAAAAGATGCAACCTATGCTTGAAAGAGAAACGGTTTATTATATATCATCCAGATCTGTCATACCTCAACAAGCGCAGTGAAATCATTTCAACATGCCGCCACAGACGGAAACACCTCCTAGGTAACACATGAGCCAATCACCACACCCTACGCCTGCCTGTACCCACCCACTCTGTGCCCTATATAAACCATTGTATGTGAATGCTTCCATTAAAATCTCCTGATGATTGAGGGAACCCCTCATGAAACAGTTCTGTAGAGATGAAGTAGTCTTGTGATTTTTCCCACACCTACATATTGCGCTCTACCACGGTACCGAGCACTATTTTCTGAATAATCCAATCAAGACATATATATATATATATATATATATATATATATATATATATATATATATATATATATATATATATATATATATATTTATATATATATATATATATATATATATATATATATATATATATATTCAAAGAGAACGGCCTACGGATCACGATTGAAACCAACAAGCAAACCGCCAACCTCCTCGACGTCACTTTCAACCTGATAAATAACAGCTACAAACCATTCACGAAACCCAACACAACACTCCAATACGTGCACCATGACAGCAACCACCCACCCACCACCACGAAAAGAATACCTGCCGGACTTAATAAAAGGCTATCGATGCTGTCATCTAGCAAAGATGAATTCGACCAAGCAACCCCCCTGTACCAGGAAGCACTTGATGAAAGTGGATACAACTTCACCCTCACCTATGAACCCACGCCAGGAAACCAACCAAAAAAGAGCAGAAAGTGAAACAACATCATCTGGTACAACCCACCATTCAGCAAAAACGTCTCAACCAATATCGGCCACAAGTTCCTCATCAGATGGACAAACGCTTCCCGAAAGGCAAACCTCTAAGACAAATATTCAACAAGAACAACATTAAATTGAGCTACAGCTGTATGAATAATATACAACAAATCATTTCAAACCACAACAAAGCAATTGTAAAAGGCCTGCCTACCCCCAGACTAAACGACTCTGAAACCAATAAGGAATGTAACTGTCGCAAAAAACCTGATTGCCCTCTCAACCGAGGGTGCTTACAAACATCAGTCGTTTACCAAGCAAAGGTAACACGCAAGGACATTAACACATCCGACACGTACGTAGGATTAACCGAAGGAGCGTTTAAAACCAGATGGAATAATCACAAGAGAAACTGTTTATTATATATCATCCAGATCTGTCATACCTCAACAAGCGCAGTGAAATAATTTCAACATGCCGCCACAGACGGAAACACCTCCTAGGTAACACATGAGCCAATCACCACACCCTACGCCTTCCTGTACCCACCCACTCTGTGCCCTATATAAACCATTGTATGTGACTGCTACCATTAAAATGTCCTGATGATTGAGGGAACCCCTCATGAAACAGTTCTGTAGAGATGAAGTAGTCTTGTGATTTTTCCCACACCTACATATATATATATATATATATATATATATATATATATATATATATATATATATATATATATATATATATATATATGTATATATATATATATTTATTTATATATATATATATATATATATATATATATATATATATATATAATATATGTCTTGGTGAAATAAGCAGGGGGGTCCATGAAAAAGAAGGCGCTTAGATGGCAGCATATGTTGTTCCAAAACCTGTATGTACCTTT
Organism: Nerophis ophidion; assembly: GCF_033978795.1. Taxonomy (NCBI): domain Eukaryota; kingdom Metazoa; phylum Chordata; class Actinopteri; order Syngnathiformes; family Syngnathidae; genus Nerophis; species Nerophis ophidion. The sequence continues at coordinate 48,556,241 of NC_084617.1, read as the reverse complement.
CAGCATTAATGGTGCTTTCACAAATGTGAAAGTTACCCATGCCTTGGGCACTAATGCACCCCCATACCATCACAGATGCTGGCTTTTGAACTTTGCGTCGATAACAGTCTGGATGGTTCGCTTCCCCTTTGGTCTGGATGACACGATGTTGAATATTTCCAAAAACAGTTTGAAATGCGAACTCGTCAGACCACAGAACACTTTTCCACTTTGCATTAGATCATCCTAAATGATCTCGGGCCCAGAGGAGCTTTCGGCGTTTCTGGATCTCGTTGATAAATGGCTTTCGCTTTGCAAAGTAGAGCTTTAACTTGCATTTACAGATGTAGCGACGGACTGTAATTAGTGACAGTGGTTTTCTGAAATGTTCCTGAGCCCATGTGGTGATATCCTTTAGAGATTGATGTCGGTTCTTGATACAGTGCCGTCTGAGGGATCGAAGGTCCTGCTCATTCAATGTTGGTTTCCGGGCATGCCGCTTACGTTGAGTGATTTCTCCAGATTCCCTAAACCGCGTATGGACCGTAGATGTTGAAATCCCTACATTTCTTGCAATTGCACTTTGAGAAACGTTGTTCTTAAACTGTTTGACCATTTGCTCACGCAGTTATGGACAAAGGGGTGTACCTCGCCCCATCCTTTCTTGTGAAAGAATGAGCATATTTTGGGAAGCTGTTTTTATACTCAATCATGGCACCCACTTGTTCCCAATTAGCCTGCACATCTGTGGCATGTTCCAAATAAGTGTTTGATGAGGATTCCTCAGCTTTATCAGTATTTCTTGCAACCTTTCCCAACATCTTTGTCACGTGTTGCTGGCATCAAATTCTAAAGTTAATGAGTTAATCAGTTTGAACATCAAATATGTTGTCTTTGAAGTGCATTCAATTGAAAATGAGTTGAAAATTGTTTCCAAATCATTGTAATCCGTTTATATTTACTTCTAACACAATTTCCCAACTCATATGGAACCGGGGTTTGTATATATACATAGCTGTATGTATGTATATACATATATATATATACACCAGTGACGTGTGGTTAACTTAACACCAGGTGAGGCATACATACTTATTTTTTATTTTATTTTTTTTTTTACATAAATTCATATGTGCAGCTCTATTCATTGTTGATTTAGGTTGCACATTAGAGTTACAGGAAAAAAGGGAGTTGTTCGCTTTTATAAAAACGTTATCATAATGATATAAGGAATAAGCGGTAGAACACGGATGGATGGATATTATGATATGATAAATGGGTCCAAAAACTATTTGATAAAGTTGTTATTAAATAATTGTTGGTCCTATTTGCTTTTAACATACACACACACACACACACACATATATATATATATATATATATATATATCCATCCATTTTTTACCGCTTATTCCCTTTCGGGGTATATCTATCTATATATATATATATATATAAATATAAAAGAGTCAAAGGCCTCCTGGTATGAGTCGTCTATTTGGTGATCATAACATATGGTGGGTGGGGTGGTGGTACACACGGAAACAGCTCAGTCAGCCAGGGTTTTCACTGATAGAACAGTTGGAGCAGGAGTTGGGGTACTCAGCAGGTGTCAACCATTTCTGGTGCTTCAGGCTGTGGTATGAGCTCGTGGAGGAGCCTTGATAGTGGTGTTGCAGCTTGGTGGTTGTGCCGTCAGGTAACACCAGGAAGGTCCCTTCTGTGTGATATTTAATGTCAGGGTTAGGGTGCCGTTTGTAAAGCAGGTCATTACCAAGCAGGCGCGGTGTGTCCAGGTCGACCACGAAGGGATGCTTCAGTGTGTGTCCAGCAATTTGAACCGGAAGTGGTTTGGTGACAGGTAACATTCTTGTGACCTCAGCGAAGCCTTCGACCTTCAAAAGGGAAGCACACAGTTTCTTTGGTACCTCTGCATTCAGAAATGAGTGGGTGGCACCAGTATCAATCACGAACTGGTAACATTGTTCATTGACACTTATGTCCAGTATGGGGCCTGTCTGTATTTCCTGCTGGGGCTTCTGCTGTGGGCGCCCTCTGCCACACCTTCGTGTTCGTCTGGCGACATAACGGAACCTTTCCTGTTCGGAAATATTGGGACAGTCTTGAGCCCAGTGACCAGGCTGGTCACAGGCGAAACAGTTTCCACCCCGGACTGGCCTTGAAGCACCACGTTGTCCACCACCCGAGTCCAACCGTCTGGTCTCACGTCTGTTGAGGATTCTTTCCTCCACCTGCTGAAACTCAAAAGCAAGGTCACCCACTGCTGAATATACTTTGGCTGATTTTTGACCTTCAGGTTCTTTTAACATTTTACCTTCAGCGATCTGTAAATTAAGGAGTTGTTTCCTTGTTACTCTACTACCAGCCTTGTTGTCATCATCCTGCTCTGTCCAATTTTGCATATGATGAATAAAATGTCGCTCCCATGTTTTGCTTTTGGCACCGTGTACATCAGGGTTAGCTTTGTCTAAAGTTATTAGCCAAAGACTCCCTCCTTCAGGTACAGGTGGGAGTTCGTCAACAATGGCTTGGATGTCTGCAACGGCAAAAGGCTTATATTTAAATGTGCCCCTATTATCAGGAAAAAGTGGATATATGTGGCACGTGCGAGGTTGCCATCTACCGGAGGAAAATGGTCAGACGTGCAAAGGGAGGGTTCAAGAATTTGAGCCAATGGATACATTTTAAGTTTCGGAGGTAGGATCAATCTTAGAGAGGGCGTGGGAGTACCGCCCTCACTTGTCACAGGAGTAGGGGGTGGACCAGAGAGCTTTGTTTCTGTTTTGATCACCAGGGCTCCTCCTGTGACTGTCAAAAGTGGGTATAAAGACAATTCCGGCCTTACGTCATAGGGTGGTGGCTTAGTCAAAGACTGGGTGGGTCGTTTGAATTGTCTGGCGCATGCGCGACAGGCGAAAGTCCGGTAAAACCCATCCATCCATTATCTACCGCTTATTCCCTTTTGGCGTCACTGGTGGTGCTGGCGCCTATCTCAGCTACAATCGGGCGGAAGGTGGTGTACACCCTGGACAAGTCTCCACCTCATCGCAGGGCCACCAAACCATTTTGTCATATTCGTCTCAATAATTATTAGTTCTTTCACTGCATTTAGTTTTTCCATGTAACCTTCGCTTACTTTCTTTTCTCAAACTTTCTTTTCTCATCCGTCAAACTCTTAAATTCCCGAGCACATAAACCGTTAGGTATCTCCTTTTTGGTTCTCCCTGCAGACTCCATTTTCACCAACAGGACACACACACACACACACACACACACACACACACACATAAGCAAGCACACACACAAGCACGTGTAACCAGCAGCACACACACACACAGCCATACACACGCGTAAGCACTCACGCACAAAAGACAAAAAGCTGCACGAAAGATTTTTCTCTACGTTTCACTTTACCATAAAACTTCCAGTTACTTTTCTTAATTTACCAAACGTTTGAGTTCACGACTTTACGAGTGTTGTAAACTCCCTCTTAACCCTTTCAAGAAACATTCTCTTTTTTCTTTTCAAACTCTACCTGCTAATTTCATTGTCGACAACTGTACATTCAATTGATCCTTAAACAGTAAGGATTCATCACATTTCCCCAGCCGCCATCACATTTCTGTCTGTCACAGTCCGTGGCCATTGTGTCTATTTTCCTTAATTTTAGCGCACACTTCAGTGCCGCCTGGAACTCGCAACCAGGGAATCTTTATAGTACTTATTACAAATGGCCACCAGCCGCGGAATTTATCATATGGTACGGAAGGGCCTCCACCCGTACGGTCCTTAATTTTAGTGCACACGTTAATGTCACATGGAACTTGCAACCAGGGAATCTTTATTGTACTTTTACAAATGGCTTCCAACCCACTTCTTAGTTTGCGTGCACATAAAGTTGTCACAGGGAACTCACAACTAGGCAGTATTTACTGTACTGTATGATGGGCATCCAACCCGTTACTCTTTTAGAGGAGACCAAACCCCCAGGGCGAGCCACACCCGACTATTTGCTTACTCGTCAGTAAAACAGCCCGTCACGGTAATCTTGACACAATTACGTGAGTGGACCACTTATTTACAACTGTAACGTAATGGCGGACAAGGCAAAAATGCAACCAATCTATCAAAATCACCACTCTGTGTCTGGGGTACAAAACAGTGTTTGAATTACAGACTTCAGGACAGACTCCTAATGCAAATTTTAGAAAAAGGCTCTGCTTACCTTGATTTAAGTGTTGGCCAAGTGAGTCTGTACAGAAGAGTGCAAGAGTTGTCCAATTCTCAGCGTGTCATCCTGGACGATAGCCCCCAAATGTTTGCGTTTGGACCAGATGTTCCCCCAGGGGAATTTAAGTTGCTGGTCAATCCCAAGTTGTTTTGATGACACAAGAGCTGAGTTTAAATGATGATGTTCTCTGTCACTATCCTCCATGAAAACGTACTTTGTATGATCACATTCATTTTGTCTTAAAGTTCAGTTTAGAGAAGTATTTAATCTTGGATACGGTATATAATCCTCCACATTGGCAGAAACATTCATTTAATTCAGTTTCATTCCAAGAAATTAAAGAACATTTTTGCATCTGACAAAAAAACACCCAAAAACGCTGGCTTACTCTGATAAAAATGCCATTTTTGTTTTAATTACAGTTTTTAAAAAAAAGAAAAGAAAAAAATGCTAACTTCCGCTGGAGAGACCTGTGTGTGCTAGTTTGAGCGCCCTCATTTCTCCCAGTTGGCGAGTCAGAGTACTGTTGAGGCGTTGAACTGCAAGTTGACAATATATCGCCCCCTACCTTGAGGCAGAGGTACTTGCTGCCTCAAGACCTGCCTTTTCCACGTGGCAACAAGCATGAACCCCCTCGCACGCACGCCCAATACACACTGTGAGTAGCCGTGGAGGCACCGACTGTGTCTGCCTCACTTCAAATCTGCTGCATTGTTTTGATCAGGAAACATGAAATTTCCGCGATATTGACCATGAAAATTATCAAAATATACAGGAACCACACCAAAATCACATAGAAAGCATAAACCAAAAGAACCACACCAAAATCACATAGAAAGCATAAACCAAAAGAGAAATATTGCAACTCATTTTATTCTATTACTTTGTTTTGGAACATCCCATGGTTAAGCCACCTGGTGGCGGGTGAGGCACTGCCTCACTTGCCTCCCTTGACAGCACGTCACTGATATACATACCTGTATGTATGTGTGTTTGCATGTATATATATATATATATAGTGATGTGCGGTCACAAACCAACCTCCCAGAGACAGTTATTTTCTTGTTCAAACGCAGCAGCGTTGGTTTATTCAGTCACTTTTCTGAATAAAGGTTAAATTAAGGTTGTCCCGATTGGAGCTTCCATTGAAACAAAACAAATGATTGCATTTTTTCCAAGACATGATCAGGTCCCTTAAATTCCCGCCCGATGGGAGCAGACATTTCCCTGCAGGGAGCCAGCCACACAATGAATCATACACTGAGGTGCTATTTAAGCAAACAGTCATTGACAACCTTACACAGCTGGTTTGGGGCAGGTGGCCACACATCAACCTGATTAAGAATGAGCAAGTACCTCTGCATCAAGTTAGGGGGCGATATATTGTCAACTTGCAGTTCAACGCCTCAACAGTACTCTGACTCGTAGTTTGACCTCCTGGTGCATGCTATCACTGTGATGGCTGGCCCACTGACTGGTATCACCTGTTAGGGGGTATTGTAATGCTCCACAATATATAAAAACCCCGTTTTCACATTAGTTGGGAAATTGTGTTCGATGTAAATACAAACGGAATAAAACGTTTTGCAAATCCTTTTCAACCCACATTCAGTTGAATGCACTACAAAGACAAGATATTTGATGTTCAAACTCATAAACTTTATTGTTTTTTTGCAATTAATAATTAACTTAGAATTTCATGGCTGTAACACGTGCCAAAGTAGTTGGGAAAGGGCATGTTCACTACTGTGTTACATCACCTTTTCTTTTAACAACACTCCATAAACGTTTGGGAACTGAGGAAACTATTTGCTGAAGTTTTGAAATTGGAATTCTTTACCATTCTTGCTTGATGTACAGCTTAAGTTGTTCAACAGTCCGGGGTCACCGTTGTCGAAATTTTACGCTTCATAATGCGCCACATATTATCGATGGGAGACATGTCTGGACTGCAGGCGGGCCAGGAGAGTACTCGCATTACGAAGCCACATTGTTGTAACACTTGGCTTGGCATTGTTTTGCTGAAATAAGCAGGGGCGTCCATGATAACGTTGCTTGGATGACAACATTTCCAAAACCTGTATGGACCATTCAGCATTAATAGTGCCTTCACAAATGTGTAAGTTACCCATGCCTTGGGCACTAATACACCCCTATACCATCACAGATGCTGGCTTTTGAACTTTGTGCCTATAACAATCCAGATGGTTATTTTCTTCTTTGTTCCGGAGGACACCACGTCCACAGTTTCCAAATATAATTTGAAATTTGAACTCGTCAGACCACAGAACACTTTTCCACTTTGCATCAGTCCTTCTTAGATGAGCTCGGGCCCAGCGAAGCCGGCGGCGTTCCCTTGTGTTGTTGATGAATGGCTTTCGCTTTGCATAGTAGATTTTTACCTTGCACTTCCAGATGTAGCGACCAACTGTAGTTACTGACAGTGGTTTTCTGAAGTGTTCCTGAGCCCATGTGGTGATATCCTTTACACACTGATGTCGGTTTTTGATGCAGTACCGCCTGAGGGCTCAAAAGTCTGTAATATCATCGCTTACCTGCAGTGATTTCTCAAGATTCTCTGAATGTTTTGATGATTTTACGGACCCTATATGGTAAAATCCCTAAATTCCTTGCAATAGCTCGTTGAGAAATGTTGTTCTAAAACTGTTTGACGATTTGCTTACAAATTGGTGACCCTCGCCCCATCCTTGTTTGTGAATTACTTAGCATTTCATGGAAGCTGTTTTTATACCCAATCATGGCATGGATGTTCCAAATAAGTGTTTATCAGCTTTATCAGTATTTATTGCCACCTTTCCCAACTTCTTTGTCATGTGTTGCTGGCATCAAATTCTAAAGTTAATGATTATTTGCAAAAACATAACATCAGATATGTTGTCTTTGTAGCATATTCAACTGAATATGGATTGAAAATTATTTGCAAATCATTGTAGTCCGTTTATATTTACATCTAACACAATTTCCCAACTCATATGGAAACGGGGTTTGTATATATAAATAACGATTGTACTCATGTGAAAGAGTCCTCCCATTTGCAATTACATATCCACAGTGCATGTATTCACACACATGCACAGATGCAGGGGGTGCAAGAATTCCAATGAGGAGCACTTCTCACCAGAACACCGGGTAAAAGTGAACCCTAACACTGTTTAATCCATTCAATAAAAGTAGATTAAAAGTGCTTCTCTTTCCTGGTGTCTTTCTCTTTGGAAATTAGCAGCGACAGCACTAAGTGAAAAGGAACTCGCGGTGATCAAGAGGCAGTGGCTTAGACCCCTTGACAAGATCTTAATGACGTTCTGCCTCAGAGCCACTTTGTCTCCCATGACCCCAGCAGTGCTCATCATCCAACTAATGATCTCTCTTCTATCGGAAATAATGTTAATGTAGTTATATACATATTGACTTACAAGAAAACAACGCATAATTATGAAATACAATGGCACATGCAGTGCTATTGTTTGGATGATACATTTGATAAGATATACATTTACAGGAGCCGGCAGATATCCAGGGAGGGCCTATAGCCAAATCCATAAAATTGGCCTGCTTTCCTCTCGCAGTACTAAAGCCTGTGTGGTTATCACATAAATCAAACAGCACGATGATAAATGTATCTTTGTCTTTTACATGGGATGGCGTGGCGCAGTTGGGAGAGTGGTCGTGCGCAACCCGAGGGTCCCTGGTTCAATTCCCACCTAGTCACGTACGTTGTGTCCTGAGCAAGACACTTCACCCTTGCTCCTAATGGGTGCTGTTTAGCGCCTTGCATGGCAGCTCCCTCCATCAATGTATGGGTGGAAGTGGTGTCAAAGCGCTTTGAGTACTTTGAAGGTAGAAAAGTGCTATACAAGCACAACCCATTTACCATTTACATAAACATCCAAGGAAAGCTACTCTTAGAAAATAATTTGTTTGCAGTGGCTCCCGATGAATAATATACTATTTATTCAGCTTTTTACACCAGGATACTGAGAATTAATGTTATGTTCCCACCAGATATATTTTCGTACTAATCATCTTCATGAACTAAATGTGTCTGATTGGCAAGGAACTTGCTGAGGAAAAAGAGTGGAGGAAGGTGAAGATGAGTCACGGCGTAGACTCCTGTGGTGGGGGATGGAACAGGAGGAAATCTAAATGAATAAGTCTTCGTGCTTTTTTATTGGACAAGTAAAAAAAGGTACTATATTTACAGAGCAGTTTTGGTTGATTTCCACCATTACGATGATGGCAAGCTACCGCTCGATGGTGGAGGGTGTGTCAGTCAATCGCCAGTCAGGTATTAAAAAAATAGACCTAAAAATTTGCGATCATCAATCTTCACCAAGACATTCACGGCAGCCGAGGGTCTTGTGAGATGATGTTGGCTTCTGCCATATCGTTATTAAGAAAAAACGACCGACAGGAAGGCTTGAAACACTTTTTATTTCCACAGACCCTCGCTCCGTACCTTCAAAGTTTCTGTCTTCACAATATAACTGCTGATTCTTCCTGCCTGCGCTAACAAAATAAAAGTCTCAGAAAACTGCCGTGCACAAGCTAGCAAGCTACGGCGTTTGCCGCCAATGTCTTAATGTCAGCTGGAGGCATGTCTTAATGATATTAAACTATGGATGTCCGCTAACTTTTTGCAACTCAACCCCAAAAAAATGGAAATGCTGATTATCGGTCCTGCTAGACACCGACCTCTATTTAATAATACAACTTTAACATTTGACAACCAAACAATTAAACAAGGCAACTCGGTAAAGAATCTGGGTATTATCTTCCACCCAACTCTCTCCATTGAGTCACACATTAAAAGCGTTACTAAAACGGCCTTCTTTCATCTCCGTAATATCGCTAAAATTGGCTCCATTTTGTCCACTAACGACGCTGAGATCATTATCCATGTGTTTGTTACGTCTCGTCTCGATTACTGTAACGTATCATTTTCGGGTCTCCCCATGTCTAGCATTAAAAGATTACAGTTGGTCCTCTCCAAGGTTTCTCATAGTCATCATTGTCGACGTCCCACTGGAGTGAGTTTTTCCTTGCCCTTATGTGGGCCATACCGAGGATGTCGTTGTGGTTTGTGAAGCCCTTTGAGGCACTTGTGATTTAGGGCTATATAAATAAAGATTGATTGGTTGATTGATATTTCTTGTAAATTATATAAAAACGAGACAAATAATTTGCCAAAAAACATCCACTTTAATGTGGTAATGGACAGAAGGGAGGACTTTTTATTCTCCGCCATTTAAAAAATGTGGACGTTATCATCACTACTGTCTGATTCCAATCAATGCAAGTCATCAGAAACAGGTAATACACCAACTTTTATTCTTGTCTTCATGAAAGAAAGGAATACTGTATATATGTGTTAAACATGCTTGTATTATCATTACACACCTCTTTCATAAATAAATACGTATAAATTATGCTAACACTTTAGTTTGGGGAACATATTCACCATTAAATAGTTGCTTATTGAAATGCAAATCAGTAAGATATTGGCTTTAAATAGTCATTATTAAGTAATTATTAATGCCTTATTCACCATGACCTTATATACAACTAATAATCCATCAACTAAGAATCTTCCCTCAATAAATGGTAAATGAGTTATACTTGTATAGCGCTTTTCTACTTTCAGGGTACTTAAAGCGCTCCGACACTATTTCCACATTCACCCATTCACACACACATATACACACTGATGGCGGGAGCTGCCATGCAAGGCGCTAACCACGACCCATCAGGAACAAGGGTGAAGAGTCTTGCTCAAAGACACAACGGACGTTGGTAGAAGGTGGGGTTCGAACCTGGTACCCTCAGGTTGCTGGCACGGCCAATATCCCAACAACAACTTCTATAACCTCAGAATTATAGATTATTAGTAACCTTAACCTTAACCCCTAACCCTTACATGTGTCCAAATAACTCTAAATTAAGTCTTTGTTACTTACAATATATTCTCCATACTAAAGTGTTACCTAAATTATATATATGAATGAGGCAGATTCCCTCGACTTGGTCAATTGAAAAGTAGCTCGCCTGCAGAAAAAGTTTGGGCACCCCTGCTTTACACCATAGTTTGGTTGCCATAAGTAATAGACTACCAAGTAAATGAAGAGCAGGCTCGCACAGTTCACATTTTGAAAATTTGTACTAAAACGTTGCGCAATGTTTTACATTTCTAAACAGTCAAATAAGTGGGAAAATAAGTAAATGATGTCAGTTTGTCATGTTGGAAACATTAAAAAAACAAACAAGATAAATTCTTGAAGAATGCAGACCCCCACCAGACCCTACCTTACCAAGTCAATAGTTGAAAACGTACATTGGAATTACCAAGGCCTGTATTTGCATCTTTTTTGGTTTACGAACGTTTACATCGCACTAAATATGCCTCTGTGTGCGGAAGCTGTGTCGGCTCGAACTCCTGCATTTATTTATGCTGCATGCCGCTTGAAGCCATTTCCATGACATCACTTCCTCTCACGCAATTACGAACATTTTGAAGAGGCGGGGCCCCCTACGTCACGTCCTGTATACGTCATGTACAGACGGTTGTTGCTTATTTAATACAATAGAATAGAAAGTACTTTATTTATCCCTGGGGTAGATTCAGCACCACATTTCGCTCACAATAGACAATAAATACTACAGTATACAGCATTATTCCCATGTGAATAATATATCAATCAATCAATGTTTACTTATATAGCCCTAAATCACTAGTGTCTCAAAGGGCTGCACAAACCACAACACAAACCACTACGACATCCTCGGTAGGCTCACATAAATGCAGTCAAGAAGAAACATATGAATTATACAGTCTGATGGCTGTCAATCATGTACTAATAAAGTATATTGTTATGACACACGCACAGTCTGTTCTTCCATCTTCTGCAGGAGCACTCAAAAGCTCCACTGTGAGCTCGTCCAGACACGCCCCCACACGCGCCGCGCAGACCGCTCCCACACACAGCTGGGGACGATCTTCAAACAAGACACCTGGCAGTGATTATGGACGACAGGATAAAGAGCCTCGCCGCTGACTCCTCATCGTTGGAACGTCGCTATTGCTTGCAGTAAGCCTCACGTATCTGACTCTGCACCAGTGATCTATTCCTGTGCTCGTTTTCCTCCTGCCTTGTTTGTGATCCCCTTCATCTCTCATTCCTCCCACAGTCCCTGCCTCCATTCCCGCTGCCATCCTCTCTGGAACCCTGATTGCTCCCCTGGATCCCCGACACATTGGCTGGACTTTGGACGCTCTCTCCTGCTCCACGACCACGCCTGGACACCGGACTGCTTATGCCTTCTCCCTCTGGTTTTGGACGCCACCATCCAACACGCATGACAACATTCCTTACGGTATTTTCATATGTTAATTCCAGCACCTAGTTCACACTCAAACACATAGTAGCATACACACCCTACGTAATCATAAATTACTCAATAAATAATTAAGTTGGACTTCCATTGTTGTGCCGGCTCCTTCTCCCCGTCTTCGCTTTAACAGAACGTTCCAACCAAGATGGAACCAGACGGTGCAACACATCCCCCACCCGGTACTCTGGCCCGAACTTCTTCTCCTAGAGACCTGTCTGCCATCCAGACTGTCCTTCGACAACATCAGACCCGATTTACCACCTTGGAGGACAAACTTGATGTTGCTTCGCTAATCTGCTATCAAGATTGGACAACCTCGGTTCAGGTCAGGTGACACCTCCCACTCCCATTTTGAGCTCGTCTGAGGCACCTGCCACCGAAGGACCGGCTTTCCTTCCATCCATCCATCCATTTTCTACCACTTATTCCCTTTTGGGGTCGCGGGGGGCGCTGGCGCCTATCTCAGCTACAATCGGGCGGAAGGCGGGGTACACCCTGGACAAGTCGCCACCTCATCGCAGGGCCAACACAGATAGACTGACAACATTCACACTCACATTCACACACTAGGGCCAATTTAGTGTTGCCAATCAACCTATCCCCAGTTGCATGTCTTTGGAAGTGGGAGGAAGCCGGAGTACCCGGAGGGAACCCACGCATTCACGGGGAGGACATGCAAACTCCACATAGAAAGATCCCGAGCCTGGATTTGAACCCAGGACTGCAGGACCTTCGTATTGTGAGGCAGACGCACTAACCCCTCTGCCACCGTGAAGCCCCGGCTTTCCTTCGCGAACCCAAAATAGCTAGTCCTAAGACTTTTGAGGGGGATTTTGAACTTTGTCGAGGCTTCTTGGTTCAATGTGAATTTATTTTTCAACACCAACCTTCTTGCTATGCTAACGATGGGGCCAAAATAGCCTTTATGTTTTCCCTGTTTTCTGGACCTGCCCTTAAATGGGCTACTTCCGCCCTTAGCAAGTCTTCGGGACTTAACTCCAATTATTCTGCGTTTCGTAAGGAGTTGTTAGCTGTCTTTGATCATCCTGCGAATGGCATAGATGCTGCAGCTAGGCTTCATTCCCTCAGACAGGGTCGCCTCTCCGTGGCTAAATACACCCTAGAATTGCTGAGAGTGGTTGGGATGACAGGGCTCTCTTAAGTGCCTACAGGAGAGGTCTGAATGAGACTATAAAGGATGGGTTGATGCGAGACAGGCCGTCTTCTAGTCGTGAGCTAATTGAACTAGCCCTCTTGTCTAATCAGCGACTTTCAGAAAGAGAAGCGGAGAGGGAGAGCGACTTCGGCGGAACCATTGCGGCAAGGCCGCCTAGTTCTACCAGCCGGAACTTCACAGGACAGACTGGCACAATTATTCCAGGTCCTAGCCCTTCCCCAGAATACCATGCAGATAGGGGGATCTCGACTCTCTTTCGAGGAACGGGAACAGAGGTTTCAACGTATTTGTCTAAACTGTAGTTTGGCGGACCATCATATTCGCAACTGCCCCTCTCGGCCAAAAGATCAGGCTCACCAATCACGGGGATATTGGTGAGCCATACTACAAACACCATAACTTCTTCCAGGCAGGCCCCGAGTACTTTGTTCCCTGCTACCTTGACTTGGGAGGCTAGGACACTATATGTGGAGGCCTATGTGGACTCTGGAGCTGACGAGAGTTTCCTCGATTTAAGGTATGCCACAGAATCAGGTATTCCATTAATTCCTTTAGAGACTTTTGTTTCTGCCCAAGCCTTAGATTGCCACCCTTTAGGACCGATCAAACATCGCACTAAGCCCTTATCAGACACGCCCCCACACGCGTCGCGTCCAGACACGCCCCCACATGTGCCGCGTCCTGCCTTGTTTGTGATCCCCTTCATCTCTCCTTCCTCCAACAGTCCCTGCCTCCATTCCCGCTGCCATCCTCTCTGGAACCTTGATTGCTCTCCTGGATCCCCGACACATTGCCTGGACTTTGGACGCTATCTCCCGCCCCACGACCACCCCTGGACACCGGACAGCTTTTGCCTTCTCCCTCTGGTTTTGGGCGCCACCATCCAACACGCATGACAACATTCCTGACGGTATTTTCATATGTTAATTCCAGCACATAGATCACAATCAAACACATAGAGGCATACACACCCTACGTAATCATAAACTACTCAATGAATATTTGAGTTGGACTTCCACTGTTTTGCAGTCTCCTTCCCCCCGTCTTCGCCTTAACATATATGATTGATTGATGATCGATTGATTTCGAAGAGCCTGGATGGTGAGCGGCACTACTGACTTTATTATTTCTACAGTTTTCGTGCCTTGTCAGAGCTGTGTCAGCCGGTCTTAGAGATAGATACCTTTGTGTGATCAGAAATGATTAAAATGTTTACAAACTCTCAGTCGATGACTCATGTTTACATTGTTTCTTATGGGGAAGTATACTATACAGACTTTTCGGTTCACGAACCATATTCAAGGACAAACTGAGATCGTGAATTAAGATTCCACTGTAGTCCTGAATCCAGACGGTGATCCAGATCATCCCCAAAATTAGAGTTCCTGACATTTTAATCAAAATGCGCCCGTAACCTTTTGAGTAATCTTTAGAGTAGTTATCCACTGTCTTTGTATCTGTAGGTAGAGACGGGCCCGCAAGCATACACACAAATCAGAATCAGAATCAGATAACACTTTTAAAGCTTGTTGCGTAGTAGAAATGATCTGGAGCAGCCCCAAAATGTAATTACGTGTTCCTTAACGTAATTCGGACACTTCCTGAACACCTTTTTAAGTGTTCTTGTAGTACTCATTGGGAGAAATCTGGTACCTCTGGTACTAAATTGTGCGTCATTTTATGTCTCACATGCGCTGACACGACTATAAAGTTCCTTGAACACTACAACACAAAAGCACAGAAATTCAACAAATCTGACGTAAATATTTATTTGCACTTTAACTTTTAAGTAGAGATTAGATGGCAGTGAAAGAACAATCTCGGACTAAAGATAATAATGATTAACTGTAATTATAAAAAGAAACAACACTAAATGCTCCCTTTTTGTCCGCTTTATGCTCCTTTGTGAATGTTTTTCAGGTGAAAACGGTTCGTCCATCCGAAACCATCCATCATCCATCCATCATCTTCCGCTTATCCGAGGTCGGGTCGTGGGGGCAGCAGCCTAAGCAGGGAAGCCCATACTTCCCTATCTCCAGCCACTTCGTCTAGCTCTTCCCGGGGGATCCCAAGGCGTTCCCAGGCCAGCCGGGAGACATAGTCTTCCCAACTTGTCCTGGGTCTTCCCCCTGGCCTCCTACCAGCTGGACGTGATCTAAACACATCCCTAGGGAGGCGTTCGGGTGGCATCCTGACCAGATGCCCAAACCACCTCATCTGGCTCCTCTCGATGTGGAGGAGCAGCTGCTTTACGTTGAGCTCCCCCCGGATGGCAGAGCTTCTCACCCTATCTCTAAGGGAGAGCCCCGCCACCCGGCGGGGGAAACTCATTTCGGCCGCTTGTACCCATGATCTTATCCTTTCGGTCATGACCCAAAGCTCATGACCATAGGTGAGGATGGGAACGTAGATCGACCGGTAAATTGAGAGGTTTGCCTTCCGGCTCAGCTCCTTCTTCACCACAACGGATCGATACAATGTCCGTATTACTGAAGACGCCGCACCGATCCGCCTGTCGATCTCACGATCCACTCTTCCCCCACTCGTGAACAAGACTCCTAGGTACTTGAACTCCTCCACTTGGGGCAGGGTCTCCTCACCAATACGGAGATGGCACTCCACTCTTTTCCGGGCGAGAACCATGGACTCGGACTTGGAGGTGCTGATTCTCATTCCGGTCGCTTCACACTCGGCTGCGAACCGATCCAGCGAGAGCTGAAGATCCCGGCCAGATGAAGCCATCAGGACTACATCATCTGCAAAAAGCTGAGACCTAATCCCGTGGCCACCAACCCGGATCCCTTCAACGCCTTGGCTGCGCCTAGAAATTCTGTCCATAAAAGTTATGAACAGAATTGGTGACAAAGGACAGCCTTGGCGGAGTCCAACCCTCACTGGAAACGTGTCCGACTTACTGCCAGCAATGCGGACCAAGCTCTGACACTGATCATGCAGGGAGCGGACTGCCACAATAAGACAGTCCGGCACCCCATACTCTCTGAGCACTCCCCACAGGACTTCCCGAGGGACACGGTCGAATGCCTTCTCCAAGTCCACAAAGCACATGTAGACTGGTTGGGCAAACTCCCATGCACCCTCAAAAACCCTGCCGAGAGTATAGAGCTGGTACACAGTTCCACGACCAGGACGAAAACCACACTGTTCCTCCTGAATCCGAGGTTCGACTATCCAGCGAAGCCTCCTCTCCAGTACACCTAAATAAACCTTACCGGGAAGCCTGAGGAGTGTGATCCCACGATATTTGGAACACACCCTCCGGTCCCCCTTCTTAAAGAGAGGGACCACCACCCCGGTCTGCCAATCCAGAGGTACCGCCCCCGATGTCCACGCGATGCTGCAGAGTCTTGTCAACCAAGACAGCCCCACAGCATCCAGAGCCTTAAGGAACTCCGGGCAGGTCTCATCCACCCCCGGGGCCTTGCCGCCGAGGAGCTTTTTAACTACCTCAGCGACCTCAGCCCCAGAAATAGGAGAGTCCACCACAGATTCCCCAGGCACCGCTTCCTCAAAGGAAGACGTGTTGGTGGGATTGAGGAGGTCTTCGAAGTATTCCCTCCACCGATCCACATCATCCGCAGTCGAAGTCAGCAGAACACCATCCGCACCATACACGGTGTTGATAGTGCACTGCTTCCCCTTCCTGAGGCGCGGTATGGTGGTCCAGAATCGCTTCGAAGCCGTCCGGAAGTCGTTTTCCACGGCTTCCCCGAACTCTTCCCATGTCCGAGTTTTTGCCTCCGCGACCGATAAAGCTGCACACCGCTTGGCCCGTCGGTACCCGTCCACTGCCTCCGGAGTCCTATGAGCCAAAAGAACCCGATAGGACTCCTTCTTCAGCTTGACGGCATCCCTCACTGCTGGTGTCCACCAACGGGTTCTGGGATTACCGCCACGACAGGCACCAACAACCTTGCGGCCACAGCTCCAATCAGCCGCCTCGACAATAGAGGTTCGGAACATGGTCCACTCGGACTCAATGTCCCGCACCTCCCTTGTGACATGTTCAAAGTTCTCCCGGAGGTGTGAATTGAAACTCTCTCTGACAGGAGACTCTGCCAGACATTCCCAGCAGACCCTCACAATGCGTTTGGGCCTGCCAGGTCCGTCCGGCATCCTCCCCCACCATCGCAGCCAACTCACCACCAGGTGGTGATCGGTACAAAGCTCCGCCCCTCTCTTCACCCGAGTGTCCAAAACATAAGGCCGCAAATCCGATGACACAACTACAAAGTCGTTAATGGAACTGTGGCCTAGGGTGTCCTGGTGCCAAGTGCACATATGGACACCATTATGTTTGAACATGGTGTTTGTTATGGACAATCCGTAACTAGCACAAAAGTCCAATAACAAAACACCACTCGGGTTTAGATCTGGGCGACCATTCTTCCCAATCACGCCTCTCCAGGTTTCACTGTCGTTGCCAACATGAGCGTTGAAGTCCCCCAGTAGGACAAGGGAATCACCCGGGGGAGCACTTTCCAGTACTCCCCCGAGTGTACCCAAAAAGGGTGGGTATTCTGAACTGCTGTTTGGTGCGTAAGCACAAACAACAGTCAGGACCCGTCCCCCCACCCGAAGGCAAAGGGAAGCTACCCTCTCGTCCACTGGGTTGAACTCAAACGTGCAGGCTTTGAGCCGGGGGGCAACGAGAATTGCCACCCCAGCCCGTCGCCTCTCACTGCTGGCAACGCCAGAGTGGAAGAGGGTCCAGTCCCTCTCGAGAGAACTGGTTCCAGAGCCCTTGCTGTGCGTCGAGGTGAGTCCGACTATATCCAGCCGTAACTTCTCTACCTCGCGGACTAGCTCAGGCTCCTTTCCCCCCCAGTGAGGTGATGTTCCACGTCCCAAAAGCTAGCTTCTGTAGCCGAGGATCGGACCGCCAAGTGCCCTGCCTTCGGCTGCCGCCCAGCTCACAATGCACCCGACCTCTATGGCCCCTCCTATGAGTGGTGAGCCCATTGGAGGGATGACCCACGTTGCCTCTTCTGCTCGCCATCGTGCCCCAACTCCGGGCCTGGCTCCAGAACGGGGCCCCGGTGACCCGCGTCCGGGCGAGGGAAATCTGTGTTCATTTTGTTGTAATTCCATAGAAGTCTTTGAGCTGCTCTTTGTCTGATCACTCACCTAGGACCTGTTTGTCTTGAGAGACCCTACCAGGGGGCATGAAAGCCCCCAGACAACATAGCTCCTAGGATCATTGGGACACGCAAACTCCTCTACCACGGTAAGGTAGCAGCTCAGAGAGGAGCCATCTGAAACATTAAGTTATTTTCCAACGCATTGCAAGTGGTTTTAGAAGACTTGTGAACTGTTAAGGGTGCTGTAGACTGTAAATTGTATTTTTGTTATTGAAAACTTGCAATAATTACAATACCAGGTGACAAAACATATCAATCAATCAATCAAAATTGATTTATACAGCCCTTAGAAGGAAGCAGCACTTTATTTTTTTCGGAATTCTACTTATCATTCACAATCCTTATTTAAGAATGCAGAAACCCAACAGGCCCTACCCTACCAACTCAATAGTTAAAAAAGTACAGTGGAATTACCAAGGCCTGTATTCGTGTCCTTTTTGGTTTAAGAACGTTTACATCGCACTAAATATGCCTCTGTGTGCGAAAGATGTGTAAGACAAGATCACGTAAGATATTCTTTTTTTAATGCATTAAAGAAATGCATTGGCGGGCCATGCATTCCTCACCTAAGCCTTCAGTGATGTCCTACGTTGTTTGAAAGTAAGTATTCATCACTGCTTGTAGTAAAATGTATCAGCTCCACTATACACTGCGTCTGTGTTTGACAAATAAAAACATATCTAGCACACTATAGACAACCTCTGTGCACGTTGTACATTTGTTGTTTTGCAGGCAAAAGGTACATTCCAGCTCTAAAACAACTTTGCTACTTAGTTAGCTAGTTAGCCTGAAATGCATCATGAAGGTCCTGGTTATTTAAAAAGTTAGATGTGCACTCTTTTTTACCATTTGCTATCTTTGGGGTTACTTCCTTCTGGAGCATCAGCTGTGTTTCTCACTTTACACTTGGAGGACAACAGGAGATGAGCTCATTCACGTATGACTATCATCATCCATCCATCCATTTTTTACCGCTTATTCCCTTTTGGGGTTACGGGGGTCGCTGGCGCCTACCTGAGCTACAATGGGGCGGAAGGCGGGGTACACCCTGGACAACACAGATAGACAGACAACATTCACACTCACATTCACCCACTAGGGCCAATTTAGTGTTGCCAATCAACCTATCATCAGTAGAATAATAATAGTCCCGTGCCTTTTTTTTTTATCGTACCCGGGACGACGGGAACTCCCTAGTAAATCATCATAAGTTCATGGAGGCTCAGGCAAGGCTTGGATTGACAAAAATTTAGCTTGTGCAACTGTCAAACACTCGCTGGGCATATCAGTGCAGTTCTTGAGACATTGTCATTTTGGAGTGCCTTTCTGCCATTGGATCCCCCTAGCTGTTGATCTCAAAACAAAGCTCTATAAGTTCTCAGCAGTCTACACACTACTGATGTTTCAGTCACTTCTGTCAATAACTGAAGGACTCCACAAACTCCTTCAGAAAAAGACTTTAGACCCGGCAAAAGATTTTGTCTGCAAACAAGCAGTGTGTGACACACTCAAGGGCAAACGCACTGATGCATGTGCCACAGAGCTGTATGATAGAACCAAAGCCCTGCGCCACACCTACAGTATCCCAGAACCAGGTGCCCAGACAAGGCATTAACAGAGGAAACTGGAGGATTTTGTGCTGGAGGCAACCGCAGGTTCAGGCACTGAATTTAACAAACCAGACGCATTGAAAAGAGAGTTACTTTTCCCTTGTGTGGATAGGATGGTTGGCGAGCTTGAGCAATGACTTTGCAGTGTAGATGCAGGGCTACTAAAAGTCATCCAGGCATGCAGTCCTAAATGTGAGAACTTCTTGAGTGAATCACACTCGAATGAACTTGCAAAACACTACAGCATTGACCTGAAAACCGAGGAGGTACTAGTGGCCAGAAACTCTCTTGCCCAGAAAACAGAGGCTGGATGTTCACTCAAAGATATATTGTCTGTGCACAGCCTCCTTGATTCAGACATGTTTCCCTCTCTGAAGGCAACCATCCAAGTTGTCCTAACAGTGCCTGAAAGCAGCCGCTCATGTAAGAGGTCTTTTAGTGCACTGCGTCGGTTGCATTCCTGGCTGCGTCAAACAATGGGTCAGTAAAGACTTAAAAGTCTTGCTGTCAGGTCAATTGGTAAAAACGAGCTTCAGCATCTGAGTCACAACAGAGTGATAGACCGATTTGCCACCCTTAAAAACAGACGGCATTCTTTGATGCTTCCATCGACCAAGTAATTGTTTTTTGTTGATGCTGTAAACAAAATGTCACTAGGAAAACCCATGTTTGTTGTTGTACTGAACACAGATTGAAAATAAACCGATTGAAATAATGATAATAACAATAAATCATTTCTAAGTCTTTGTTAGCCGTTTGTGAAGTTTAGTGCTTGTGTAGTACGTTTGCTTGCATCCTGTGCATCTCCTGGGGGCTAAGCCTCTCCTGTCCTTAATTAAAAGCTAGTGACGCCCCTGTCTAACACCATGGCTAAATGACTCCACGCGTGCTCGGAGCGAAAGTTGGTGGAGAATAGGCTTCATGTCTCCCTCCAAATCCTGTGGGATTCCCTGTCAGAATACCAATGAGCTGTAAAAGCATCGAAAACAAAGTATATTTATACCTTGATCTCCAGTAATAGTCACAAACCACAGGTTCTTTTAAAGGTTTTAAACTATCTCATCAACCCCTGCGATGTGTCACCTGTTGTCCCCTCATCTGTCCTCTGTGAATGTTTTCTAAACTTCTTCATTGACAATATCTCTGCACTCAGACCATCTGACACCTCTGCTCCTCCCCCCCATCACCCTTCAAAACCCTTCTTAAGACCTACCTCTTCTTGCTGGCCTTCAACCTGAGCTGAACCCGCCCACTAGGTCACCATTTCTAGTCACCCCCTACCCCACCTGTTTGCTTTAGGTTTTTTTTTTAATTTGTTGCACTTTTATTATTTTCTATCTTTCATTTGTACTCTTTATCCAAACACTTTCATCGTATTTCTTTTGCACTATCTTGTTTAGCTTATGCAATGTGTAGGTTCTTTGTTTTTGTTTTTTGCTCTATGCTTTTAAACTGTAAAGCACTTTGGTCCATTTTTAAAATGGTTGTAAACGTGCAATATAAATAAAGTAGCTTTTTCTTGCCTTGCATTATGAGGGCAAAAGTCTAAACTCTGAGAAGAGAGAGTGCTGAGGGTTGACCAGAATGGCCTTTGCCTTCTGGATGACTCTGGCCTGATAGATCTGGTTCAGGGGGTTCAAGGTAGTGCCTACGGTCTTTTGGTACACTTTGACTATACCGCCTAGTCTGTTTTTTTGGCCGCACTGAGGATACCAAACCAAGAGGTGATTGTAATAAGGCAGTAGGAAGTCCAGAGGGGATCCGGGGAGACGAAACACACTTCTCGAAACCAGGAAATGACGCAGAGCTGCTGTATGACGACACAGGACAAGACAAGATGAGCACAAAGGTGGGGAAACACCAAGAGCGAGGAAGCTAGAGACGTGTAAGGCTTACTGTACTGGTACAAGTAGCTACGTTCTGGCAATGGATTGCAGGACACCCTGGCTTAAGAAGGCAGGAGAGTTCCCATTAGTGTCAAGTGAATGAGCGCAGCTGCAGGTGAGGAACGCCCGTGGGTGGGTCCTGAGGAGTGCTCAGTGGAGAGCACAGCAAAGTGAGGGGCAGCAGGTGTTTGAATCGTAACAATTTCCAGAACAAACACACAGTATGTGCAAAAAAATATCCAGCTGGAGATCACCGAAAAAGAGCAGTTTTGGAACTGCTGCGGAAAGCTGAGCAAATAAACTTGGTGAGTCATTTTCTGTCTAGTGTTTGATTTCATGAATGTTATCTCATAAGTGTAGTGAAACTATGAATGGTGTTATCGTCGTTTTAGGGATCAAACAGAGTTTGCGGCTCTCAATGGGTTTTATTTGGCGGTAAATGGACTCAAATGGCTCTTTGTATGGTGAAGGTTGCCAACTCCTGGTCTAGAGTCCTATTAGGTTGCTGTTTATTTACTTTCATCAAAGCAAATTTTGGCGTATTTTGAAAGGTTTAGAGGCGAATATACAAGCAATCATGAAAAAAATATTTAAAATGGGATGAAGTGGATTTATACACTCTTAAGAAAAAATATATTTTTTAAAGATTTACAAACCTTTCATAATCACCAATACGTTACGCCTCGCCTTGACCTCACTTCCTTGGACATTCAAAGGATTCAGAGAAGAAAATATTGAAGGCTTTACATTGTGAGGGGTCCACACACTGAGCATTAATCTGTAAAAGACGATGTTGGACTTGTTTGTCCATCACTGAGAAACGTATTTGATTGACATAACGAGTGCCATGCTTCTGTGATTGTGACGCTAATGAGAAAAAGGAAAACTTTGTTTGCAGTTGATTTCCTGCTACAAATATTAGTCTCATCTACAATTCATGTCTGCAGTTGTTTTTAAGCTGTGAAGCTCATATTTTGTTTCATTATTAAGCGGTAGATTTCCCTGGTGTTCAGCAATTTTGCTAGCGATGTCAAGATTCAGTATGTGCTGTTGTGCATACAATAGATTTATTCATTTGTTTATTAATACTGTTAAGGATATTTTCTTGATGCTAATGAATAGCGCGAAAGACGCTATAATGTGGTCATCCGTGTCTAATAAACATGACTATAGCTAATTTGCACGAGCAGGTCTTCATACCTAAAATCCGGCATAGCAAGCACAAAGGATCACAAACTAATGTGATATCTTGTCGTTTCTTTATGTTTAGTTCTGCTCTCAAACACCTCTAATATAGTAAAAAAGAAACTTAAATGCATCACAGAAAGTAACTCAAACAAATCAAATGTTCCAACAAACATTTTACAAAGTGATTGCTGCAGACACGAGCACGGTCCGATTGTATTCCACAAGATGATGAAAGTGATATTTTTAAGACCCATTTCCTATGACATACTTTTGTTTTCTCCCTGACTTTAATACCTTTATGAAACACTTCTTTCAGGAATCTTTGAAAGCTTTTTCCAATCTCTCTACTAAAAACGACTGGTCAATTAAGGCACGAAGAAGAAAAACAGATGTGACGCCGTATGCAATACAAAGATAGTTCAAAACAGTAGTACGTGTGGAGAGGGGCGTGGTTGGCTCACCTCCTGCGGGAAGGGCGTGTGTATGGACAGGCTTCGAAGCAGCTGACAGGTGAGTGGATTGTCCAGCTGAGGCTGGTTATGTAATCAACTGTCTTCTTTATTAGCAGGTTCGAAAGCCATGAGAGGAGAAGAGACGCACGAGAGAGCAGCAGCCCGCAAGTAAAACAACACAACGCTTAAAAAGATAAAAATAATAAAAATCGTTGTTGAGCCCTGGACTATGGGTCCCGTCGATTCTATACGACCACAGAGAGCCCACGCACACAGAGACTTCTACAGTACGTATTACAGTTAGCTTATTTACTGTAACTGCCAGTGCTATTGATTGTTTTACGAACCTACTTCTAGAAATGTGAGTAAGTTATAGTTGTGAAAAGTGTCAGTTTAAAAGGATGCTACAATGTATAACACTACACTCGGACCTGGCGGAGACAATGAGCACATTCAGTGGAAGGCTCAAACTCCCAAAATGCAACACGGAACGACACAGGAAGTTCTTCATACCGACAGCCATCAGACTGTATAATGCATATGTTCCTTTGTGACTGTACTTAAATGTATAATGTATTTATATCATTCAGATGTGAATAATGCTGTATAATAGACTGTATTTAAGTTATTCACATGTGAATAATGCTGTATAGTAGACTGTATTTATATAATGCACATGTAAAAAAAGGGAATAAACAGTAGAAAATGGATGGATGGATGTAAAAAATGCCTAAGTGTTTATTCTCTACTGTGAGCGAACTGTGGTGCAGAATTTTCCCCAGGGATCAATAAAGTACTTTCTATTCTACTCTTGTCTAATTAGCATTAGCTGCTGTTTGGATTTTGAGTGAACAAACTGTGTGTGGACGTGCCGTAGAAAAAGGTTTTCTACCAAGCTCTGAGTGGGTAACAATCCTGAAAAGGTAAACTATAAACATATACAGGCCAAAAGTTTGGACACACCATCTCATTCAATGCGTTTTCTTTATTTTCATGACTATTGTCAGATTGTCACTGAAGGCATCAAAACTATGAATAAACATGTGGAGTTATGTACTTAACAAAAATGGTGAATTAACTGAAAACATGTTTTGTATTCTAGTTTCTTCAAAATAGCCACCCTTTGGTCTGATTACTGCTTTGCACACTCTTGGCATTCTCTTGTTGAGCTTCAAGAGGTGGTCACCTGAAATAGCTTTCACTTCACAGGTGTGCCTTATCTGGGTTGATTAGTGGTATGTCTTGCTTTATCAATGACATTGGGACCATCAGTTGTATTGTAAATGAAAAGGTTTGTCCAAACTTTTGGCCTGTACTGTACTTAAACAGCAAGTTTATAAATAGGGTGGAAAAACAAGTTCCCTATATATTGAAGCTATTATCATATATATCTGATTTAGGACACCAAGATCGGTAGGTTGTGGGTTCAAACTCCGACAGAGTCATACCAAAGACTATAAAAATGGGACCCATTCCCTCCCTGCTTGGCATTCAGCATCATGGGTTGGAATTAGGGGTTAAATCACCAAAAATGATTCCCGGGTGCGGCCATTGCTGCTGAGAATAATTTGGCCACACCTAGTGTGTGTGTGACAATCATTGGTACTTTAACTTTAACTTAAAATACTTCCAAAGTCCATTGTGAAGCCAACAAATAGTCACGGGGGAGCTTCTTCTGGGCTTTGCATGGAAAAGTGATTTACCCCTGAGCACACCTTGGGTCAGCCAGCATGTCATCCAGACTGGTACCGTCCATCCATCCATCCATCCATCCATCCATTTTCTACAGCTTATTCCCTTTTGGGGTACCGCTCTAGAGATTTTTTGTGGCTACCTGTTATCCTCTCCCGGCAGCAGATGGGGGTCATAGCAGAAAAGCAAAAAATCAACTGGTCTAAAAATGGGTCCATCTAAAAGATAGAGGAGTGATTCTCAAAATTTGGTACATATACCAGTAGTGGCACGTGAGCGCCATCTAGTGGTAAGCTAAATAATTACTTGATTTTGTTATATTCAAACAATGTTACTATTCAAACTGTGTGAAATGTTACACTGGCCAAAATATTAAACATTGCTTGTTAAATTAAACCGCTGTTTTTTTTTTTTTTAATGAATACTTGGGCCTACTATGCTACTGTATTGTCATGTTGGTCATTATAGTGGTACTTTGAGAACCAAGTTTCTATGAGGTGGTACCTGGTAAAAAAAAAAAAAGTTTGAGAACCACTATATTAGAGTATATAAATGACTTTAAGGCGGGACATTAATGTGTTAAGACAGTGGTTCTCAAATGGGGGTACGCGTACCCCTGGGGGTACTTGAAGGTATGCCAAGGGGTACTTGAGATTTTTCAAAAATATTCTAAAAATATCAACAATTTAAAAAATCCTTTACAAATATATTTATTGAATAATACTTCAACAAAATATGAATGTAAGTTTATAAACTGTGAAAGGAAATGCAACAATGCAATATTCAGTGTTGACAGCTAGATTATTTGTGGACATGTTCCATAAATATTGATGTTAAAGATTCATTTTTTTGTTAAGAAATATCTAGAATTAAGTTCTTGAATCCAGATGGATCTCTATTACAATCCCCAAGGAGGGCACTTTAAGTTGATCATTACTTCAATGTGTAGAAATCTTGATTTAGAATTGAATCACTAGTCATTTTTATATCTTTTTTTCCAAATAGCTCAAGAAAGACCACTACAAATGAGCAATAGTTTGCACTGTAATACAATTTTAAAAATCAGAAACTGATGACATAGTGCTGTATTTTACTTCTTTATCTATTTTTTTTCAACCAAAAATGCTTTGCTCTGATTAGGGGTACTTGAGTTAAAAAAAATGTTCACAGGGGGTACATCACTGAAAATAAGTTGAGAAC
Organism: Nerophis ophidion; assembly: GCF_033978795.1. Classification (NCBI taxonomy): domain Eukaryota; kingdom Metazoa; phylum Chordata; class Actinopteri; order Syngnathiformes; family Syngnathidae; genus Nerophis; species Nerophis ophidion. The sequence goes on along the minus strand of NC_084617.1, from coordinate 48,530,243 downwards.
CCTTGTGTTAAGATGTAGTCCAACTTTTAACTACATGTTTTTTCTGGTTTTATTGTCAAGTCGTTATTCAGTTAGAGTCAGTGTAAAAAAATCTAGAGAAAAACATATTTGCACTCTAAAGTGTTGTGTAATTTTAGAGGCATATTTTCAATTCTGAATTGTAGCAATGTATCTGGAATATGGTATTCTGGAAAACCTCTCTAAAAGTATAACAATGAACAAGAAAAGTGTATACAAAGAGAAAGTGAGGTCCTTAATCTTTTTTTTTTCCTTTAGTTGTCAGACTAATGATGAATTAACGCTACATTTGCCCACTCACTTATCGCTTCTCAGGCTATTTGAAACTTGTAGGTTATGTATACGGCCAAATAAATCATTGCTTATCGTGGTGCATTGCACAAAGTGCGACTTTTTTTTAAAATGACTTAGGACTTTCACAGTCTTTTCAGTGTCTGTTGTGTGAATAAGATGCTACGCAGACCGTGCCATTGTTATTTCTAAACATCCTGAAAGATTTTACACTTAGTCATTGGAAATGACATATGCAATAAAAAAAAGTCTCGGTTTGAGAGGTTTTAGCACAAGCTTGTGTAAATTCCGTACCCGAAACTGCAAACAAGCCCAGTGTCATCGATTGTGTTGGACTTTACTGCATAATGCATGTTTTTGCTTGTGAACCCTGGAACGTACTGGACTGTGAATCATTTTAGCCGTCTAGTAATTATCCGTGTGAGAACAAATAGTCACCTTCACACTCATTTCACCCAATATGATAGACTTAAAGGCCTACTGAAACCCACTACTACCGACCACGCAGTCTGATAGTTTATATATCAATGATGAAATATTAACTTTGTAACACATGACAATACGGCCTTTTTAGTTTACTAAATTACAATTTTAAATTTCCCACGGAGATCGACAGGTGGATCGGTGCGGCGTCTTCAGTAATGCGGACGTTGTACCGATCTATTGTGGTGAAGAAGGAGCTGAGCCGGAAGGCAAAGCTCTCAATTTACCGTTCGATCTACGTTCCCATCCTCACCTATGGTCATGAGCTTTGGGTCATGACCGAAAGGATAAGATCACGGGTACAAGCGGCTGAAATGAGTTTCCTCCGCCGTGTGGCGGGGCTCTCCCTTAGAGATAGGGTGAGAAGCTCTGTCATCCGGGAGGAACTCAAAGTAAAGCCGCTGCTCTTTCACATCGACAGGAGCCAGATGAGGTGGTTCGGGCATCTGGTCAGGATGCCACCCGAACGCCTCCCTAGGGAGGTGTTTAGGGCACGTCCAACAGGTAGGAGGCCACGGGGAAAACCCAGGACACGTTGGGAAGACTATGTCTCCCGGCTGGCCTGGGAACGCCCCCGGGAAGAGCTAGACAAAGTGGCTGGGGAAAGGGAAGTCCGGGTTTCCCTGCTTAGGTTGTTGCCGCCGCGACCCGACCTCGGATAAGCGGAAGAAGATGGATGGATGGATGGATGGAATTTCCCACGGAGTTTCTTGTTGAATACGTCGCGGAATGATGACGCGTATGATGACGTGTGTTTGTGACGTTTCGGGTTGGAGGGGACATACTAGCTCAGCACCGGTTACGGCTAAAAGTCGTCTCTTTTCATCGCGCAATTACACAGTAATTTGGACATCTGTGTTGCTGAATCTTTTGCAATTTGTTCAACTAATAATGGAGACTATAAAGAACAATGCTGTTGGTGGAAAGCGGTGGATTGCAGCTGTCTTTAGCACCGAGACACAGCCGATGTTTCTTTGTTTGTTGTGAAGCTTTAACACAGAGCGGTATAGCGAACATGTTTCTCTACGTCAACCAGCATGTTTTCGGAGGCGAAAATTGTGATATATATCTTACTGGACACATCAGTGGATTATTCGTCCTCCTGCAGTAGCTGTCAAAAAAGGCAGCTGTGAGCTTGGCTCCTCGGCTTCTCTCTGAGACACTGGCGTGTTCACCGCAGCCATCCGACCTCGAGGTATGTCTTTACAATCTCACTAAAACACTATTAAAACAAAAAGCAGATAAGGAATCTTCCAGAATTATCCTAATAAATGTGTCTATTTACACCTGAAACGCTCACACTGCCGTCGCTTTTTATATTATTTTATTTTTTATTTTTTTTCTAATCCTTCATTATCAATATCCTCAGCCACAAATCTTTCATCCTCGCTCAAATTAATGGGGAAATTGTCGTTTTCTCTGTCCGAATAGCTTTTTTTGTTGGAGGCTCCCATTATAAACAATGTGAGGATGTGAGGAGCCTTCACACAGTTGACGTCATCATCTGCTACTTCCGGTAAAGGCAAGGCTTTTTTTATTGGCGACCAAAAGTTGCGAACTTTATCGTGGATGTTCTCTACTAATTCCTTTCAGCAAAAATATGGCAGTATCGTGAAATGATCAAGTATGACATATAGAATGGACCTGCTATCCCCGTTTGAATAAGAATATCTCATTTCAGTAGGCCTTTAACTCAGCAGGAACATGCCATTACAACAACGTTGAGAACTTGTTGAATTAGGTCCTGACGTTGAGTAAACTCAAACAGCGTTGAAACATCATGCTTTTTGACGACGTTTAATCAAACAACATGCTTTTTGACATTTATTCAATGTCAGGTTGTGACGTTGATTTGCCCTTTGAAATTTGGTCATTTCCCAACCAACAAAGTGGATCCAACGTTAGACATTAACTAATTTGTAACGTTGTGTCAAAGTCAGGCAGCATGGTGGAACAGGGTTTAGTGTGTGTGCCTCACAGTACGAAGGTCCTGGTTTCGACCCCCAAGCTCAGGGTCTTTCTGTGAGAAGTTTGCTGCATGGGTTCTCTCTGGGTACGTCGGTTTCCTCCCACCTCCAAAGGCATGCATTAGGGGATTTGAAGTGAAGTGAATTTTATTTATGTAGCGTTTTTAGGGGATCACACCTGGAACCCTCAAGTTGCTGTGCGATCTACTTTCTGCACACCGAGGTAATGCACTATGGGGTGGACACTGCTACTCCAAATTGTGCTGAGATACTTTCGCACATACGCAGATTTGTAATTTCTGGTGTACCGAAGTTTTTCAGCACAATTCCTCTGACAGTGACCCTGACCACGACCAGCCCTTGAGAGTGAATGAGTGGACGGGCATTGAGGGCAATAAATATCACTGATTTGTGCTGTGTGTCTACAAGCAAAGTAATAGGGTGGTATAGCTCGGTTGGTAGAGTGGCCGTGCCAGCAACTTCAGGGTTCCAGGTTCGATCCACGCTTTCGCCATCCTCGTCACTGCCGTTGTGTCCTTGGGCAAGACACTTTGGCCACCTGTTCCCAGTGCCACCCACACTGGTTTAAGTGTAATTTAGATATTGGGTTTCACTATGTAAAAGCGCTTTGAGTCACTACAGAAAAGCGCTATATAAATATAATTCACTTCACTTCACAATAGACACTGTATGAAAGTGGGATGTTACTGTGATAATGTCTGAGGTGGATCAACCCCCTTTGTCTTTCCTTCCACTCAAACAATTAAGTGTAAAAACAACCCCCCATTTAGGGGGAACCGCATTTGGTAAAAATCCCCATGAGGAAAAGCAATCTAGCCTGAAAGGTACAATTAAAAGGCACCACAAATTATATCAGATTTGAGGTAGAGAAGAGTATTGTTTCTTAGCAGCAGGTTTGTGGCGCGAGACAATCAGCACTCACTATGTCTTTACAAAAAAAATAAAAAATAATTTGCTGGCATTAGCGATCGCATCAAAAAATTGATAGCAGCATGTAGAGAATGTTAATGAGTCTCAGAGCCCTGCATCCTACTCTCGGGTCTCATGCGGAATACACGGTGGTCTGTGAGCGGGTTTCTTCGCCAGGGTGCTTGTTGTGTCGGAAACTCTTAACACCTGTGATGGCTCACAACGATTTTTGGCCACATGCTGCGCAGCCCGAATGCTCCAGGCCAAATTACGTAGTGGTTATGGATGTTCAAACACTGACAGAGCCTCACTGCAGACCACGATTTCAAAGATAACAAGAAAACATTAAAACAAATGTCAGACGAGAATGTTTTGTTACTCATAATGATGGCACATCTTCTGAAGTAATACAATAGAATATTTGCAGAAAATTGTTAATGGACCTGGGAAGTAATGGTCAACGGTAGAACAGACAATTAATCTACCATCTACTTTTTTAATTACAGAAAACTCATTTCTGTAATGCATAGGCATATCGTAATTTTTTTTTAATGCATTGGCACATCTGACTTAGCGTCGTCTCACTTTATAATCATGACAGTCTAACAAACTATGCCTCAGTGATATCCCCCCGGAACTTAGCATTTAGTTTAATTTCATGTAGTGTTATGTGGCATAATGATAGCTGTTAAGTAGGCTTTGTCAAAGAACGCTGCCATTGTTATTTCATCTTACACCTTTAAGTGAATGAAGGCCATACTTGGTCAACAGCCATACATGTCACACTAAGGGTGGCAGTATAAACAACACCAACACTGTCATAAACACGTGCCATATAGTGAGACCACACTAAAAATGACAATGAAAAACACATTTCGGGAGGATATTTGCACTGCAACACAACATAAACTCAGATTTCCAGAAGTCCTTGCAGCACCAACTCTTCCGCAGTCATGTGAGAGCGCACAGCTGTTAGAGATGGTGACAGGTGTGGACAATATTGGAGTCGGACGCACTTGTCCACACACTAAAAGTAAATAGCGAAGGAGAAAAACTATATAATGTTGCTTTTATTTTGACAATAGCTGCTTTGACAAACACGCTGCAGGTGATGTGTTGTGAACATTGTCACAACTTTTTTATAAAGTCTTTAGATTAGATTTTAGATTTGTTTTAACTATTGAATGAACCAAAAATATGACTGATTTTTTATGTGTGAAAATATTGGACACAGTGTGTTGTCAAGCTTATGAGATGCGATGCAAGTGTAAGCCACTGTGACACTATTGTTCATTTTTATTTTATTTTTTATAAATGTCTAATGATAATGTCAATGAGGGATTTTTAATCACTGCTATGTTGAAATTGTTACTGGTATTGATACTCTTGATGATAATATTCTATTTTGTTTCACTACTTTTGGATTGTTCTGTGTTGTGTTTGTGTGTCCTCTCAATAGCTCTGTTTATTTTTGCTGTTCGGAGTGTTGATGGGTCGAGTTTGGTTCTGGAATTGGATTGCATTGTTATGGTATTGCTGTGTATTGTTATGTTAGATTGAATTAAGAAAATAAATTAAATCAAAGAATAAAGTCTTTAGATTGTTGACAGGGATGCTCATGGGTCCTTAATTTAACTGCAAACTGTATCAGTGTCCAAATACCATCAATACTAGCTAAAATGTTTTGTCATTTCAACCAATTGAACACAGGCTGTGAGAATTGTGTATTCGATGTGAGAGATCTCACTCCTGTTTTTTTTTTGTTGCTGGCCAAACTGTTGTACTGAAACACAAGGGGGCGTTGGAGAAGAATACATCTTGTTTATTAGACTTTATCGTCATTAGCAAAACTGTTTTGTTTTATTTTCATATGAAAAAGTAAACACTAGTTGTTTTTTTTACATTACTTGGGTTTTTTTATCATTTCCGAAGGTATTACTTTAAAAACCATTTGACACATAATTTAGTTAGTTTTTTATTGTGTATAGTTAACTGCTTTATGACATATTTCTGTTAAAACTCTTATTGGATATGTCCCGATACAGCATCTACATGTACATATGAATGTACATAAAAATACTTCCCTTTATCAAAATGTAAAAATAGAGATCAGTGCATCATGAAATGATAAAAAGCTGACAAGTTTATATTAATAATGAAAAAGAAATTATATATATATATATATATATATATATATATATATATATATATATATATATATATATATATATATATATATATATACACACACACATAATATGCATGCATGCATGCTTTGGAGCCCCTACCTCGATAGAAAATTATATTTGCCTATATATAAATATATATATATATATATATATATATATATATATATATATACACACACAGTACATGCAATGTGTTTTCTTTATTTCAAACCCCATTGGTAAAGCAAGATATTCCACTAATCAACCATGATAAGGCACACCTGTGAAGTGACAACTATTTCAGGGGACTACCTCTTGAAGCTTATTAAGAGAATGCCAAAAGTGTGCAAAGCAGTAATTAGAGCAAAGGGTGGCTAATTTGAAGAAACTAGAATACAAAGCGTGTTTTCAGTTATTTCTCCCTTTTTTTGTTACACACGTTTTCATTCATAATTTTGATACCTTCAGTGAGAATCTACAATGTAAATAGTCATGAAAATAAAGAAAATGCTTTGAATGAGAAGGTGTGTCTAAAATGTTGGCCTGTACTGTATATATATATATATATATATATATATATATATATTTATTTTGCCCTTTTTTTTCCATCTGGCTCATAAGGGAATTAGAGTAAATCACCAGTAGAGTCAATCAATGTTTACTTATATAGCCCTAAATCACTAGTGTCTCAAAGGGCTGCAAAAACCACTACGACATCCTCGGTAGGCCCACATAAGGGCAAGGAAAACTCACACCCAGTGGGACATCGGTGACAATAATGACCCAGTGGGACGTCGGTGACAATGATGACTATGAGAACCTTGGAGAGGAGGAAAGCAATGGATGTCGAGCGGGTCTAACATGATACTGTGAAAGTTCAATCTATAATGGATCCAACAGAGTCGCGAGAGTCCAGTCCAAAGCGGATCCAACACAGCAGCGAGAGTCCCGTTCACAGCGGAGCCAGCAGGAAACCATCCCAAGCGGAGGCGGATCAGCAGCGCAGAGATGTCCCCAGCCGATACACAGGCAAGCAGTACATGGCCACCGGATCGGACCGGACCGCCTCCACAAGGGAGAGTGGGACATAGGAGAAAAAGAAAAGAAACGGCAGATCAACTGGTCTAAAAGGGGAGTCGATTTAAAGGCTAGAGTATACAAATGAGTTTTAAGGTGAGACTTAAATGCTTCTACTGTGGTGGCATCTCGAACTGTTACCGGGAGGGCATTCCAGAGTACTGGAGCCCGAAATGAAAAAGCTCTATAGCCCGCATACTTTTTTTGGGCTTTGGGAATCACTAATAAGCCGGAGTCCTTTGAACGCAGATTTCTTGCCGGGACATATGGTACAATACAATCGGCAAGATAGGATGGAGCTAGACCGTGTAGTATTTTATACGTAAGTAGTAAAACCTTAAAGTCACATCTTAAGTGCACAGGAAGCCAGTGCAGGTGAGCCAGTACAGGCGTAATGTGATCAAACTTTCTTGTTCTTGTCAAAAGTCTAGCAGCCGCATTTTGTACCAACTGTAATCTTTTAATGCTAGACATGGGGAGACCCAAAAATAATACGTTACAGTAATCGAGGCGGGACGTAACAAACGCATGGAAAATGATCTCAGCGTCTTTAGTGGACAGAATGGAGCGAATTTTTGCGATATTATGGAGATGAAAGAAGGCCGTTTTAGTAACGCTTTTAATGTGTGCCTCAAAGGAGAGAGTTGGGTCGAAGATAATACCCAGATTCTTTACCGTGTCGCCTTGTTTAATTGTTTGGTTGTCAAATGTTATAGTTGTATTATTAAATAGAGGTCGGTGTCTAGCAGGACCGATAATCAGCATTTCCGTTTTTTTGGCGTTGAGTTGCAAAAAGTTAGCGGACATCCATTGTTTAATTTCATTAAGACACGCCTCCAGCTGACTACAGTCCGGCGTGTTGGTCAGCTTTAGGGGCATGTAGAGTTGGGTGTCATCAGCATAACAGTGAAAGCTAACACCGTATTTGCGTATGATGTCACCTAGCGGCAGCATGTAGATGCTGAAGAGTGCAGGGCCAAGGACCGAACCCTGGGGAACTCCACACGTTACCTTAACGTAGTCCGAGGTCACATTGTTATGGGAGACACACTGCATCCTATCAGTAAGATAAGAGTTAAACCAAGACAGGGCTAAGTCTGACATACCAATTCGTGTTTTGATACGTTCTAATAAAATGTTATGATCGACAGTATCGAAAGCAGTGCTAAGATCGAGGAGCAGCAACATAGATGACGCATCAGAATCCATCGTTAGCAATAGATCATTAGTCATTTTTGCAAGGGCTGTCTCCGTGGAGTGATTTGCCCTGAAACCAGATTAAAAGGTTTCACATAGATTGTTAGACGCTAAGTGTTCATTTAACTGCTCCGCAACAATTTTTTCGAGGATTTTTTAAATAAAGGGAAGGTGAGACACCGGTCGGTAGTTTACCATAAGGTCAGGATCGAGGTTAGGTCTTTTAAGAAGAGGATGAATAACCGCTTTTTTGAATGCTAGGGGAACAGTGCCCAAGGAAAGTGATACGTTTATAATATTTAGCACTGATGGACCTAATAATACAAAGAGCTCCTTGATCAGTTTCCCAGGAAGAGGGTCAAGTAAACATGTTGTTTGTTTTATTCCATTTACACGTTGTAACAATTCCTCTAATGTTATTTCCTCAAAACGAGAGAAACTATTTTGGAGGGCAGTATCCGCCGTATATACAATCGTATCTGTGTTAATAGAACCCCGTTGTAGCTGGGACGCATTGTCTTTAATCTCCTTTCTAATGACTTCTATTTTCTTACTAAAGAATTGCATAAAGTCATCAGCTGAGTGGGTGGAGCTAATGGAAGGGGTCCCTTGTTGGGTTAGCGATGCTACTGTACTAAACAAAAATTTAGGATCATTTTTATTACGGTGGATGAGATTTGAGTAATATTTAGCTTTAGCTAAGGTAAGCATGCGTTTATAAGTTATTAAACCATCACTCCATGCTTGATGGTGCACCTCAAGTTTAGTCGTGAGCCATTTGCGTTCCAGCCTTCTACATAATAATTTCTGAGCTCTAGTTTCTTCTGTAAACCACGGGGTACGCTTTTTTGGAGCCTTTTTTAACTTTAGCGGTGCTATGTTATCAATGGTTTCGCGCAGGGCGTTGTTAAAGTTGTTAGTGAGGTTATCAATAGAGCCCACATATTTTGGGAATGGTGCCATTACCGAGGGCAGTAGGTCAGCAAGAGTTGTCGTTGTGGCCGTATTAATGTTGCGGCTGCTATAGCAGTTAATATTATTATTAGTTTGACGAACATGCGTCTGAACCTCGAATTTTATAAGGTAATTATCGGACAATACTTTAGTATATGGGAGTATCGTAACTTTGGAAACGGTGATACCCCTGACAAGCACTAGGTCTATCGTATTACCGTTGCGATGCGTGGGTTCATTTATTATTTGTGTGAGACCACAGCTATCAATTATAGTCTGGAGGTTCTACGCACGGTGGGTCCGATGGGGTATTCATATGGATATTAAAGTCCCCCATTATGATTATATTATCGGCGTGTGTCACTAGATCAGCAACGAACTCTGAGAATTCATTGATAAAGTCCGAATAGGGCCCTGGGGGGCGGTAGATAACAGCCAGGTGTAGAGGCAGCGGTGTGACAGACCTCATAGTAAGCACCTCAAACGATTTATATTTATTATTTATGTTAGGACTAAGGTTAAAGTTTTCGTTGTATATTAGTGCGACCCCCCCACCCCTTTTAAGCGGACGGGCAATAAGCGCATGTGTAAAGTTAGGAGGACATGCCTCGTTTAGCGCAAAAAAGTCGTTTGGTTTAAGCCAGGTTTCGCTGAGACCGATGACGTTAAGATTGTTGTCTCTGATAATATCATTAACTAACAATGTTTTGGGAGACAATGATTTTATGTTTAAAAAAACTATTATATAGGTAGTGGGCTGTTTTAGGGAATTTTTGATCAAATTATCCGTAGTAGCAATATTAATAACGTTGTATTTATTATGCCCAGTCCATTTAGTATAATTACGACCATATCTAGGAATTGATACGACGGGAATTTTCCGATTGTTTGATTGTTGCTTTGATAAACTGCACGCATCATGGTTAGCCAACTCAGTAGAACGCATGTTCCTATTGTTTGTTTGCTGCTTTGATAAACTGCACGCATCATAGTTAGCCACCTCAGTAAAACACATGTCCAACTCTGAAACACTCGAAGCAGAAAAAACTTGTTCTAATTTTTACTGACTCTTTACCCAGACCAGTAGTCTCGCATCTTCCATTTAAATCCGGCTTCAGGATGGAGGGAAGTGGTTGAAAGTGCTCTTTAACATGCACCATGTGACAATATATCAACTCTTTATGACTCAAACGGCATAACTCTCATCCTCCAGCATACTGTTGCCCTGACCTACTTCTAGTTCCTCCTGTCTACAGCGCTAAGCATTCCGGGTAATGTTGTAGTATGCGAACATTTACTTCCTTGTTTACACGTCCTTGTGTGTTTGTTTAATATAGAATAAAAATAGAATAAGCCTTTTATTATCACTGTACACAGGTACAATGATATTAATAGCAACTCCAGTATCAGTGCGAAAGTCTACACATATGCAAAACATGTCAAGAATACAAAGAAAAATAGTGCAAAAGAAAGTAAGGTGCACAGTCCAGCCCTGAGGACGAATGTTCGGAATGTGTTGTTTACAGGAATAAATATTATACTATATACATATGTACAGAAGCATTTAGATTGTGCGTGGAAAGTAAAAATTGCACACAGAGCGGTGCTAAACTATAAAATCAGTGCCTATGAGAGTTCACCGTGGTTATGGCTTTAGGGAAAAAAATGTTTTTGAGTCTGTTATATAATAATATGTATTGAATTATTCATAAAACCAATGAAACCTCAATACAGTATTTTTGTTTTGTTTTTAATTGAAATCATTGGCTTTTTGTGGTTAAAGTTTTCAAGGCACACCGACAAGTAAATAAATTGTTAAGAACTGGTCAAGGGGGTGACCCCGGGATGCAGAGACGGGAGGCAAGTGTGAATAACAAAAAGGAATACATTTAATGAGTCCAAAAGGTGTAACGAAAAGCGATGGGGCAGAAAATGCACACCATGAAAACTAAATGAAGCCGGTTCCCCAGTGGTCAGCAGTGGAAAAGCCAGGGCGCACTAGTGCACAGGGAAAAAGTCTCTACTGCCTCAGGGAGGCTAAAAAATAAAATACAACAAGGTTAGGAAACACATGAATAAGGAAAATCAACATACCGGACTGACGAGGCAAAGCTGGTTCATGCACGTAGGAGGTGCAGGATCAACAATTAACCGACAAGGACCAGTTGTGGGTGAAGAGCTTATATACTCCTCGGTAGAAAATGGTTGCAGGTGTGTCTTAGTGTCCGCCCCTCGCTGGAGGGTAACGAGCTGAAGAAACAAATCACAACAAAAGAGAAGGCAGGGAAATATAAAACATAATGGACGCCACCTGGCAGCTTACCTGGCTTCTCTGGGAAACGATCATAAAAAGTCTTTAAAAATGTAGGGTCTAATATAAGGGAACGCGGGACCCAGGATTGGTCGTTGGGACCGTAACCCTCCCAATCTACCAGATACTGGAAACCCCTGCCCCTTCTCCTCACCTCAAGAATGGCCTTGACAAAGAACGCCGGATGGCCATCAATAAGCCTGGGGGGTGGAGGAGGCACCTCTGGAGGACTCAGGAGACTGGTGGAGGCGGGCTTGATCAGGGAGACGTGCAAAGAGGGATGTATCTTTAGGGAGTCGGGGAGGCGTAATTGAACGGCAGAGGGATTAATGATACGTTCAATGAGATAAGGCCCAATAAATCTTGGCTGGAGTGTTTTAGAGTCCACCTGGAGAGAAAGATCCCGAGACGACAACCATACCTTCTGACCGGGCCTGTAGTCTGGTGCTGTGGTGGCGATTAGCGAGCCGCTGGTTGAACTCTGAGGTGCCTAGCAGTGCAGACCGCGTATTGCGCCAGGCTTGATGAGCGCGGTGCAGGTGGGCAGCCATGGATGGGACGGCGATCTCTGATTCCAGAGAAGGAAAGGCGGGGGGTTGGTAACCGTAGGCAGAGTGGAAAGGTGACATGCCAGTAGCAGAACTGATGAGCGTATTATGAGCGTACTCTATCCATGGTAGATTGAACGCCCAGGAGGCCGGGTGTTGGTGGTAGACGCAGCGGATGGCGGCCTCCAGGTCTTGATTAGTGCACTCAGTCTGACCGTTAGTCTGTGGGTGGTATCCTGAAGACAGGCTGGGTGATGCTCCTAATGCTTTGCAGAACGCCTTCCAAACAGCAGACGAGAATTGTGGACCTCTATCCGAAACCACATCCACCGGGATACCACAAAGCCGGAAAACAAGGCGTGTGAGCAGTTCTGCAGTCTCGAGTGCAGAGGGCAATTTAGGGCCATCTTGGAAAAACGGTCCACCAAAGTTAATATCACTGTGTTGCCCTTGGACGGTGGAAGTCCTGTGACAAAGTCCAATGCCACATGGGACCACGGCCGCAGAAGACCAGCTGGTGCCCAGTGAGAAGCCTTATTACGGGCACATGTGGCACAGGCCGATACGAAGTCCTTGGTGTCGGCCCTGAATGATGGCCACCAGAAACGCTGGGATAGGAGGAAAAGGTACGGGTTATGCCCGGGTGGCAGGTGACCTTGGAGCTGTGGGCCCAGTTCAGAACTTCAGGGCGGAGCTCTGGGGTCACAAACAAATGTCCCTGTGAGCAGTTCTTAGGAGAGGGGACGTTTCTGGGTCCCTCCATAACGTGGCCTTCAATGTCCCACTGCAGCGCTCTCAGTACCCATGATGGGGGCATGATTGTCTCGGTCTTGACCTCTTTTTCGGGGCAGGAGTACATCCTTGACAGGGCGTCTGGTCTTCTGTTCTGGGAACCGGGGCGGAAAGTCATGGTGAAGTTAAATCTGGCTAGGAACAACGCCCACCTTGTTTGTCTTGGGTTGAGCCATCGAGCAGTACGAATATAGGCCAGATTCTTGTGGTCTGTGAACACCACAAACGGTGTCTCCGAAACCTCCGACCAAGTGCCTCCATTCTTGTAGTGCCAACACTTCGGCGAGTAGCTCTCTATTGCCAATATCATAATTGCGTTCTGTAGGAGTCAGACAGCGTGAGAAGAAGGCGCAGGGGTGCAGCCTCTTGTTGGATGTGGAGCGATGGGAGAGAACAGCCCCCACGCCGGAGTCGGAAGCGTCAACCTCAACAAAAAATTAAGAGGATATGTTAGGATGGACAAGAACAGGTGCATAGGTGAACAAAGACTTTAGTTTCTCAAAAGCAGATTGAGTCTCTGAGGTTCACAAAAAGGGACGCTTAATTGAGGTTAGTCTCGTTAATGGTTCCGCTACTCGACTAAAATTACGGATAAAGCGACGATAAAAATTAGCAAAACCTAGCAACCTTTGGAGGTGCTTTGTAGAAGTGGGTGTGGGCCAATCAAACACTGCCTGGATCTTTGCCGGATCTGCTTGGAGTTGACCTCTCTCGACAATAAAACCCAAAAAAGGAACAGACTGAATGAAAAACACAATTCTCAGCCTTGACATATAGATGATTTTCGAGAAGGCGTTAGAGAACTAAGCGTACATGCTGGACGTGAAGTTCAGGGGTAGGCGAGAAAACGAGGATATCGTCTAAATAAACTACCACGAAACGGTCGAGCATGTCACGTAGGACATCATTTATGAGGCCCTGAAAAAAGGCAGGAGCATTGGTGAGGCCGAAAGGCATAACCAGGTATTCAATGCATTGTGTTGAATGCCGTTTTCCATTCATTTCCTTGCTTTATTCTGACTAACTAATAAGCATTGCGGAGGTCCAATTTGGAGAAATGTATAGCAGTGTGTAGCGGTTTGAAAGTAGTCGAGAAGTGGAAGCGGATATTTATTTTTAACAGTAATATTATTGAAGGCACGGTAATCGATGCAGGAGCGAAGTGTTTTATCCTTCTTTTCCACAAAAAAGAAACCTGCAGCTAGAGGGGAGTTGGAAGGACGAATAATGCCGGCTGAGAGCAAGGTGGTGGTATAGTTCTCTAGTGAAAGTCGCTCGTGTCGAGAAATATTGTATCGTCGCGAAAAAGGGAATGTAGCACCCGGGAGGAGGTCAATACCACAATCATAGGCCCGGTGTGGAGGTAACGACAGGGCTCGGTCCTTGCTAAAAACTTCTTTAAGGTCGTGGTAAGCAGTGGGTACAATTGACAAATCAAGGACTTCCTCGGTGACGACACCCGAGGACCCTGTGCGAGGGCATGCGGACCGCAGACAAAGAGAATGACAAAAAATACCCCAGTTATTATAGTAGCTTTAGCGCAATCTATATGAAGATTGTGTTTGGATAACCAGGTAAGTCCAAGCACAACCGGAGCAGAACGATAGGGAATGACGAGAAAAATTATTGATTCAAAATGGTTTCCAGATAATTGAAGGGATAACGGCAGGGGCTTATGGATAACACTCGCCAGGTAGCCTCCGTCGAGGGATCGGACGACTCTAGGTTTATGAAACTTGACCACGGGTATGGAAAAACGCTTAATTACAGATTCATCGATGACATTATCGTCCGCACCCGAATCAATAAGGACCCTAAGGTCCCATTTCTGGTCTTTATCCCAGGTAAGCGTACCCGAGAGTTGGATTCTAAATAGCATCTGACCTGTAGCTGCCAGTAGATGAGCTGCGTTGGTCGCGGGGGGAAGTAAAGCTGGAACGAGGCAGGGCGGCGACGCTTGAGTGCGGAGCTGAGGCGACGTTTGAGTGCGCAGCGGAGGCGACGCTTGGGTGTGCAGCGGAGGCAACGCTTGGGTGTGCAGTGGAGGCGACGCTTGGGTGCGGAACGGAGGCAACGCTTGAGTACGGCGGCGGTCAGGACGATGAGGACAATGGGATAAGTAATGCTCAGCTTTGCCGTAATATAAACACAGCTGGAGGCAAAGGCGACGATCTCTCTCAGCTGGAGAGAGACGATTACCTCCGAACTGTATCGGTTCCTCTTCCGGTGATATCGGCGGGGCATCGACATCGGGTATCGGTGTGAAGTTTTGACGCGCCTCATGGCCACTCCCACTATACGTCAAAGAGCGGAAGTCCTGGCGTCGGAATCTCTCTCTTTCCCAGTCCACGAGGTGATTTTCAATCCTCACTGCCAGAGCAACGAGCTTTTTGAGGTTGTCGGTAGTTTTGAGCTAGATTATATGTTTCCGGACTCAATCAGCCAGACCAAGAGAAAAAACGTCCACCAATGCGGAAGTGGGCCATCCGCTCTCAGCAGCGAGCCTACGGAAGTCGATGGCGAAGTCCGTGACACTCTGCTGTCCTTGCTGCAGACGAAGTAATGCCCTTGCCGCCTCACGTCCTGGTTTTTCGTGCTGGAAAATGTTCTCCATGGCTTTGGCAAAGAGGCATACGAGGCACACACAGGAGAATGGCGTGTCCATTCCGCGGTGGCCCAGGCCGATGCCCGGCCACTCATATGGGACATGATAAAAGCCACACGAGCTCTTTCAGAATAAAAGGAAGTTGGCAATAGTTAAAAAAAAATCTCACACTGGGTGAGGAAGAATCGCACGTCACCTGACGTGGCCTGACCGGAGGCTATAAAACAAAATACAACAAGGTTAGGAAATACATGAATAAGGAAAATCAACATACCGGACTGACGAGGCGAAGCTGGTTCATGCACGTAGGAGGTGCAGGATCAAAAATTAACCGACAAGGACCAGTTGTGGGCGACGAGCTTATATACTCCTCGGTAGAAAATTGTTGCAGGTGTGTCTTAGTGTCCGCCCCTCGCTGGAGGCTAACGAACAGAGGAAACAAATCACAACAAAAGAGAAGGCAGGGAAATTAAAAACATAACATAAATGTTAATAAGCCTCAAAACATCACAACTTTTGCCGCAATTTTCTGAAAAAGGTACCTCAAATCAAAGCATTTTAGGTCTTAACAATTGATTTGGTTTGTTTTATTGTTAACATGTATGCAGTCACAATATTATACATCATACAATTTACATATTTTCCCATTTCTCTTTGCAACATGTCCAAAAAGGAGCTACTCCCTTTCCAAGTCAATGTCATTACCGAGACATATGATCACTTCCTATTCTCATATTGTAACACAATTACATCAATGAAATACAGCAGTTCTCTTAATAGCCGGTTGCATTAGTTATAATTCCCGTAATGAGATGGGTCATTTCTCATTTCAATAAGGTTCAAGACGTTTATCAAAATTCATCGCCCTTGTACTTTGTAAAGACTTCCCGTTTAACAGCTGGCTCATATGGGTACACGCTGCTTAATCCACTTCATAATTTAACTCCACATAGTGATGTACTAAAGGTTTTAAGTGTTGTACGTGCATGCACATGTTTCAGGTTACATCTTTTTCTAAGGGTCTGTTTTTTTTTTTGTTGAGAAGAATTGTTGTACATTTTTGGGTAGCAGGTTATAGTTTACTTTGTGCATCATTTTAGATGTTTGCAAATGCACCAAATCATTGAATCTCAATATTTTCGATTCTGTCACTAAAGAGTTTGAATCTTCTGTATAACCAACATTGTGTTATTCTAACTGATCTTTTTTGTAGCACAGTGAGTGAATGCTATGTACTTTTGTAGTTATTGCCCCATATTTCTACACAATAACTTAGGTATGGTAACACTAGTGAGCAGTAAAGAATATGAAAATAACTATTCCATAACAAAATGTGATGTCTTGCAATGTTCAACATACACTATATTGCCAAAAGTATTTGGCCACCTGCGTTGACTCACATATGAACTTGAAGTGCTTCCCATTCCTAGCCCACAGGGTTCAGTATGGTGTGGGTCCACCTTTTGCAGTTAGTACAGCTTCAACTCTTCTGGGAAGGCTGCCCACAAGGTTGTGTAGTGTGTTTATAGGAAGTTTCTACCATTCTTCCATTGTTGAGGTCACCCACTAATGTTGGTCGAGAAGGCCTGGCTCTCAGTCTTCGTTCTAATTCATCCCAAAGGTGTTCTATTGGGTACAGGTCAGGACTCTGTGCAGACCAGTCAATCATCCACACTAGACTCTTTCATCCATGTCTTTATGGACCTTGTCATGTTGGAAAAGGAAGTGGCCCATTTCAAACTGTTCCCACAAGTTTGGGAGCATGGATATGTCCTAAATGTTTTGGTAATCTGGAGCATTCGAATTTCCTTTCACTGAAACTAAGGGGCCAAGCCCAACTCATGAAAAACAACCTAACATGATAATTCTGATCATTTGGATGGGTGGACAAATACTTTTGGCAATATAGTGTATTTTCTGTTTGTATTTTATTCATATCATAAATGAAAACATTATAGTTCTCATATATATATATATATATATATATATATATATATATATATATATATATATATATATATATATATATATATATGCACGTCTGTCAAATTAAAAAGACTGATGAAGGTTGTTATATATGTCTGTCTGCCGTGATAAATGCATTTTTAATCATTCAATCATTCATATACAAAGCATACGTTTAAAACTGTGGGAGTTTCCTTCTCTGCGCTAAGTGGGTTTTGATTTAGTAAAAACGGGCCCAATTGGCTCTATTGGTCCAGTGGTAGTTTTGGTTCAGTCCCCTATCAGTAAAGGTCTGAATGGATGTCTGTCTCTACAGTAGAGGGGCCGTGTTTTTGACTGATAACCAGTCCAGGGCAGTTTGGAGTTTTGCCCTCCGTACATGATAAACAGTAGAAAATGCATAAATAGATAGCTACTAAGAATTCACAACTTCAGTTTTGTGGCATTTGTTGCCATACTGTACCCTCGATCGGGACCCTTCCTCCAGGAGGCGATAGTTTTTGTTTGTTCAGAAGCTGTCTAAATAATAATACGTGACAGGAATTGAATATTAACAATTTATTCGGAGGCGGAGCCCTCTCTTAAGTGGTCGCCGGCCTCTCATGCTTTTGTCCATCTTGCCGGCTGGCATTGGCAGGGATCAACACTGAAAGTTAACTGTTATTCCGGAAGGAACCTAAATGAGCTACAAAATGTGTGTATTTTCAAAGGTAAAAAACACAGTGTGCATTCATCTTATGTCCTTGAATATAATATGCTGTACATGAGATGAAATCTGTCCAAAGGTAGGAACTGGTAAACCATTTTATATTGGTTTGGTACGCTTGAAAACATGGATGACCAAGTACTAGACATACTACTTTGTAGTGCTTGCTAATGTCAGTAGAAAAGCAAGCAGAGCAATAAGTCTGTTTTCCCTGAAGGGTCCTTCTCCTCCTTCATGCAACTGTGAACACACATTAACTTGTCATCAAAATGAAGAAAAAAAGTCATTGCAAATTGTATGTGGCTGGTGTTTTATTATTTAAACATCTACTGAAGAGCTTAGCTATTTTTAAAGATCCTGTGGATCACAGTTCAGTGGGCCACTAAGCCCTCCAGGCCACATTTAAAGGCACCTCATCTTAACATTGCAATGCAAAAAGAACCGGCAGAGGTCAAACTTTGACTTAATGAGTCAGTTTGAATAAGTGTGTATTTATTTCAAATCCTCAACCTTGAAATAATGCTGTGAAATGATCACATGACTTCATCCAGTGCTTGTAAATGTCTTATAGTACTCTTACCATCGTGATGACCTACCTCCTGGCATTGTGGTTAACATTCAATTGCAGCTTAGTTCAAACTCATCTTCTGGATTCTATTCCAATCCCTTAATTTATCTTGAATTTGTCACCAGTGAAATCAATCATTGTGTAGATCCAACGTACAACAGCTCCAAATCCGATTAAATATATGTAATTAAGCAAAAAGCTCTACATAGAAAGCAGGTTAAACCTTCGGCTCTTTTTCCTTTCAGTCCATTCAGAATGTGTTTTTTTTTTCATGTTCATTCTCACAAGTTATAAAAACAAGAAGAGACAAAGGCAACAATAAAAATGAGGGATATTTCTGTATGTACCATTAGATGTAATACAATTTTGACAGTCCATGCCAGGCTTACCTACTTTCATTTTGTCACATCATTGTAATTTCATTTTCTGTGGTCCTAAAACCCCAAAGACATTCCAACTTTCTGCAGTGAGACAGATGTCCGATAATTTCACATTTCATCTCTGGCCTGCATGCTCCAAGCGAGGCAGTAAACCGAAGCCATTTCAGATAGACACGTTGTGGATCGCTCGTTTTAAATTGTGAATTTAAATAAGTCACTCATCCAAGAATCTTAGATTAAAGTCAGGTGAAGACTTTTCTTTTCAGTTTCATTTATTTCCCTCAAAGTTACCTAGAGCATAAGGTTGGAAATAAGAGACGTTACAGATCTTCCAATTCACATTTTAATAATGTACCTGGCTCCAAAATCTCGTCTTTAAATTCTTAGTTGAGAGGTATTATTTATTTTTCAAAGATGGCGACGCCCGGACGGGCTGCGGCTTGCAGAAGCTCTTGGTAGAAATGGAACATTTGGCAAAAATACCGGATAATTCTGCAAACTTCATGGCTGGCTTACAGCGTGGACACTCCGTGATCACTTACGACTGCCAGACAATTCTGAATGTGGATAGATCGGGCCGTTTTGGACTGGAAGATGCGTGTAGGCTGGACCACCTCGCCAGCATGGGAATACATCCAGCGGCCTTTGACGCAGCAGAGTATACGGAAGACACGCAAGCGGTGTGATCGAAAGCAGAAACGTGGATGCCGAGCGGGGGCTAACAACAAAACAAAAGGCTAATCCACACAGAACACCGCTTCCTTCCATCTTGAAGCTGGATTTAAATGGAAGACGCGAGCCTACTGGTCTGGGTGAGGAGTCAGTTAAGTTAGAACAAGTTTTTTCTGCTCCGACTGTTTCAGAGTTGGACGTGCGTTCTACTGAGGTGGCAAATTATGATGCGTTCAGTTCATTGCAGCACCAAGCAAACAATCTGAAAATTCCCGTCAAATCAATTCCTAGATATGGTCGTAATTATTTTAAGTGCACTACGCATTATAAACGCAAGATTATTAATATTGCTACTACGGATAATTTGATCAAAAACTCCTTAAAACAGCCCACTACCTAAAATATTGTTTTTTTTAAACACAAGATCATTGTCTCCCAAAACGTTAACAGTTAATGAGGTCATTAGAGACAACAATCTTAATGTCATCGGTACCAGCGAAACCTGGCTTAGACCAGATGACTATTTTGCGCTAATTGAGGCATCTCCTCCTAACTATACGAATGCGCATATTGCCCGTCCCCTTAAAAGGGGTCGGTAGGTCACACTAATATACAACGAAAACGTTAACCTTAGTCCTAACATAAATAATAAATATAAATCGTTTGAGGTGCTTACTATGAGGTCTGTAACACCGTTGCCTCTATACCTGGCTGTTATCTACCGCCCCCCAGGGCCCTATTCAGACTTTATCAATGAATTCTCAGAGTTCCTTGCTGATCTAGTGACGCACGCCGATAATATAATTATAATGGGGGCCTTTAATATCCCTATGAATACCCCATCGGACCCACCGTGCGTGGCGCTCCAGTCTATAATTGATAGCTGTGGTCTTACACAAATAATAAATGAACCGACGCATCGCAGCGGTAATACGATAGACCTACTGCTTATCAGGGGTATCACCGTTTCCAAAGTTGTGATACTCCCGTGTACTAAAGTAATGTCCGATCATTACCTTTTAAAATTAGAGGTTCAGACTCATGTTCGGCAAGCTAATAATAATAATAACTGCTATAGCAGCCGCAACATTAATGCTGCCACAACGACGACTCTTGCTGGCCTACTGCCCTCGGTAATGGTACCATCCCCAAAGTATGTGGGCTCTATTGATAACCTCACCAACAACTTTAATGACGCCCTGCGCGAAACCATTGATAGTATAGCACCGCTGAAGTTAAAAAAGGCTCAAAAAAGGCGTACCCCATGGTTTACAGAAGAAACTAGAGCTCAAAAAGGATCATGTAGAAAGTTGGAACGCAAATGGCGCGCGACTAAACTTGAGGTTTACCATCAAGCATGGAGTGATAGTCTAATGACTTATAAAAGCATGCTTACCTTAGCTAAAGCTAAATATTACTCAAATCTCATCCACCTTATTAAAAACGATCCTAAATTTTTGTTTCGTATGGTAGCATCGCTAACCCAGCAAAGGACTCCTTCCAGTAGCTCCACCCACTCAGCAGATGACTTTATGAAATTCTTTAATAAGAAAATTGAAGTCTTTAGAAAGGAGATCAAAGACAATGCGTCCCAGCTACAACTGGGTTCTATTAACACAGATACGACTGTATATACGGCGGATACTGCCCTCCAAAATAGTTTCTCTCGTTTTGATGAAATAACATTAGAAGAATTGTTTCAACATGTAAATGGAATAAAACAAACAACATGTTTACTTGACCCACTTCCTGGGTAACTTATCAAGGAGATCTCTGTATTATTAGGTCCATCAGTGCTAAATATTATAAACTTATCACTTTCCTCTGGCACTGTTCCCCTAGCATTCAAAAAAGTGGTTATTCATCCTCTCCTTAAAAGACATATCCTCAACCCTGACCTCATGGTAAACTACCTTCTCTTCAATTAAAAAATCCTTGAAAAAATTGTTGCAGAGCAGCTAAATGAACACGTCTAACAATCCATTTGAAACCTTTCACTCCGGTTTCAGGGCAAATCACTCTACGGAGACAACCCTCGCAAAAATGAATAATGATCTATTGCTAACGGTGGAATCTGATGCGTCATCTATAATGCTGCTCCTAGATTTTAACGCTGCTTTTGATACAGCCAATCATAATATTTTATTAGATCGTATCAAAACACAAATTGGTATGTCGGACTTAGCCCTGTCTTGGTTAAACTCCTATCTTACTGACAGGATGCAGTGTGTCTACCATAACAATGTGACCTCGTACTATGTTGAGGTAACGTGTGGAGTTCCCCAGGGTTCGGTCCTTGAACCTGCACTCTTCAGCATCTACATGCTGCCGCTAGGTGACATCATACGCAAATACGGTGTTAGCTTTCACTGTTATGCTGATGACACCCAACTCTACATGCCCCTAGAGCTGACCAACACGCCGGATTGTAGTCAGCTGGAGGCGTGTCTTAATGAAATTAAACAATGGATGTCCGCTAACTTTTTGCAACTCAACGCCAAAAAAACGGAAATGCTGATTATCGGTCCTGCTGGACACCGACCTCTATTTAATAATACAACTTTAACATTTGACAACCAAACAAACAAGGCGACTCGGTAAAGAATCTGGGTATTATCTTCAACCCAACTCTCTCCTTTGAGTCAAACATTAAAAGCGTTACTAAAACGGCCTTCTTTCATCTCCGTAATATCGCTAAAATTTGCTCCATTTTGACCACTAGCGACGCTGAGATCATTATCCATGCATTTGTTACGTCTCGCCTCGATTACTGTAACGTATTATTTTCGGGTCTCCCCATGTCTAGCATTAAATGATCATATTTGGTACAAAATGCGGCTGCTAGACTTTTGACAAGAACAAGAAAAATTGATCATATTACGCCTATACTGGCTCACCTGCACTGGCTTCCTGTGCACTTAAGATGTGACTTTAAGGTTTTACTACTTACGTATAAAATACTACACGGTCTAACTCCAGCCTATCTTGTCGATTGTATTGTACCATATGTCCCGGCAAGAAATCTGCGTTCAAAGGACTCCGGCTTATTAGTAATTCCCAGAGCCCAAAAAAAGTCTGCGGGCTATAGAGCGTTTTCCGTTCGGGCTCCAGTACTCTGGAATGCCCTCCCGGTAACAGTTGGAGATGTTACCTCAATAGAAGCATTTAAGCCTCACCTTAAAACTCATTTGTATACTCTAGCCTTCAAATACACCCCCTTTTTAGACCAGTTGATCTGCCGTTTTCTTTTCTTTTTCTCCTTTGTCCCACTCTCCCTTGTGGAGGGGATCCAGTCCGGTGGCCATGGATGAAATATTGGCTGTCCAGAGTCGGGACCCAGGATGGACCGCTCGTCCAGAGTCGTGACCCAGGATGGACCGCTCGTCTGTGTGTCGGCTGGGACATCTCTGCGCTGCTGATCCGCCTGCGTTTGGGATTGTTTCCTGTTTGCTCCACTATGGACGGGATTCTCGCTACTGTGTTGGGTCCACTTTGAACTGGACTCTCACGGCTGTTTTGGATCCTCTATGGATTGAACTTTCACAGTATCATGTTAGACCCGCTCGACATCCATTGCTTTCGGTCCCCTGGGGCAGGGGGGGCTCCTCTCCAAGGTTTTCATAGTCATCATTGTCACTGTCACCGACGTCCCACTGGGTGTGAGTTTTCCTTGCCCTTATGTGGGCTTTACCGAGGATGTCGTTGTGGTTTGTGTTGTGGTTTGTGCAGCCCTTTGAGACACTAGTGATTTAGGGCTATATAAAAAATCATTGATTGATTGATTGATTGATTGATTAGTTTGAAACAAAATCCATCAAGTTTCTATACAGCTCATCCTCAGCAGGGTCAATATTAAGATGGAGCCTAACCGAGCTGACTTCGGAGGAAGAGTGGTTACACCCAAGACTGGTGGTCAGCCAATCACAAGGCACACACACAATTGAGAGTCTCCAATTAACCTATCATGCATATTTGTGGAATGTGGAATACCCAGAGTAAACACTCACACACAAGGCTATAACATGCAAACTCCTCTCCAACAGCGGCCGCGCCCCTGCCCCTGATGAGGACACTGCACACTATTTAGACCAGCGCGTCCTGCATTACAGTGCCAGAACGTAGACAACTGTATCATACAGTTAGACTTCTCGTCTCTAGCTCCTCGCCATGTGCATTCTCGCTCTGTGTTTCCCTTCTTCTGTGGTCATTGTGTTGTGTCCTTTTTCATCGCCCCGCAGTATTCCTCTGTTCCCTGGATTCGAGTTGTGTCTTGTTTCCCTGAACTTCCCCTGGACCTCTTCGGAACTCTTGACTGCCCATGGACTTCCAAATGGTAAATGAAATGGGTTATACTAGTATAGCGTTTTTCTACCTTTAAGGCGCCACATGTCCCCATTCCAAGCCAGCCTCGCCTGCTTCGGACTTCTGCATTCCTCTCAACACGCACCTTCAACACTTGCTGCTAACACTCTCCATTTGAACGCATTACATAGTCTTGCACCAAGTATTTTGGTTAATTACTACACACGTCCTTTCATCTTGAGAAAAAATATGCCAAAGGCTAAGCTACTTATCTGCCTCAATGCCGTCTTCTTCTCCCCTGTACCGTTACACAGGGATGCCTAAACAGAGATTTGAACCTAAATTTCCTGACTGTGGCTTACATGCTAACCACTACTCCACCGTGCAAAATACGAGCTGGAATTTTTCCCAGGTGAGTTTGGGCGAGAGGCCGGGTACACCCTGGACTGGTGATTAGTCAATCGCAATACACCAAAATAATGTCTAATAACATGTATGGAAACCCAAGTCGGCAGCACGGTGGAACATAGTTTAATGCTTCTGCCAACACAATAAGAATATCCTGGGTTTGGTGCCCGAGCTCGGGGTCTTTCTGAAGTTGGCATGTTCTCCCCATGATGTGTGGATTCCCTTTGGGCACTCCGGCTTTGTGCCACTTCCATGCACATGGGGATAGGTTGATTGACAACACTAAATGGTCCCTAGTGTGTGAGTGTTGTCTGTTTATCTGTGTTGGCCACGCGATGAGCTGGCAACTTGTCCAGGTACAACCCCCCTCCTGGGTGACTGGCAGCAATGGGGATTGGGAATTTAATTGTAACATTCATGAAAATATGAGAGTCCAGTCCACCAGGAAGCCAGCAGATGGTCGTAAGAGGAACCTCTTGCATGTAAATAAGACGACAACACAGAGACGTCACCATCTGATCTATAGAAGAGTGGTCCACAGCTGGTCAAGACTTGGGACAGCTAGCAATTCTTCCAGTCTGGTATCTCTCCAGAGATTATCCTCTCCATGCAGAAAAACAGAGCAGACAAGTGGCAGGTCAACTGGTCTACACGGGGGTTTACTTAAAAGCTAGAGTATAAAATTGAGTGTTAATGTTGGACTGACATGCTTCTTCTGAGGTATAATTTGAAACTTGCAAATACGGTATTCCACAGTATTGGAGCCCTAACAGAAACGCTCTAGAGCCTGCAGACTTAAATGGGGCTCTGGGAATCACTAATGACCTGGCATTCTAGGAATATAAATTTGAGGACAGGACGTATGGCAGAATACAGTCAGCAAGATAAGACAGTGCTGGACTGTCCCCAGTCACTTTAAACGTAAAAAACGTTTTCAAATATACTTTGGACAACAGAAAGAAACTTGAAAAATGTCAGTCTAAAAGGGATTCAAGTCATTGTTTTCACTGTTCAACAATATATCTCGATCCCCAGTTTCTATATCACCCCATTTGTACTCAGCTGCCTTCTGTAACCCTCTTCTGTCTTTCTTAAACACCAAAATCCAGACAATCCACCAGTGTCAATTCTGACCTCCACCCACCAATTTTCCTCCTTTGAGCTCCCCACCCCCTCAGAGATCTCTGACCTCATCCATAATTCCAAGCCCACCACATGTCAGCTGGACCCCTTTCCGACAGTCCTGGTTAAATCCTGCCTTCCCTCTCTAACCCCCCTCATTTCTGCCATTGTCCACTCCTGTCTCACTACTGGGACTTTTCCTACATCATTTAGAACGGCTGCAATAACACCAATCCTGAAAAAACCTGTTGCAGATCCTACCAATTTCAATAATTTCTGTCCTATCTAAAATCTGTCCTTTATTTCCAAATTCCTATAGAAAACAGACGCTACTCGGCATAGCTCGGTTGGTAGAGCGGCCGTGCCAGCAACTTGAGGGTTGCAGGTTCGATTCCCGCTTCCGCCATCCTAGTCACTGCCGTTGTGTCCTTGGGCAAGACACTCTACCCACCTGCTCCCAGTGCCACCCACACTGGTTTAAAAAAATGTAAATTAGATATTGGGTTTCACTATGTAAAGCGCTTTGAGTCACTAGAGAAAAGCGCTATATAAATATAATTCACACATACTCAACTCCACTGCCACTTATCACTTAACAACTTGTATGAACAGTTACAGTCTGGCTTCCGTCCCCTCCACAGCACCAAAACCGCACTTTTAAAAATAACCAATGATCTCC